>NW_005842626.1:111119-112226 GCF_000455745.1 Alligator sinensis | reverse complement strand
ATGAGGGTCAATGACCCCTGGATTGGGCAAACCTGAAAACTGGGGAGTCACCAAAGTCTGCCAAGGACAGATAAAAAGCAGTGAAAAGTGACCCTCAGGGGTGCCCTCTTGATCTCCAACTCGACCAGACCTGTCCAGCCAGAAGGACCAGCCGGCGACCCCCTTCTGGAGGATAACACCACACTGAAAGAAGTCTCGACTGGCCATCGACGGCAGACTCCAGCGCTTGTACGGCAGGTATACCTGACTTTTGTAGCTTGCTACCGTGTGTGTGTGCGCACGTGTGTGTGTGTGTGGGGACCAGCCCCAAGGTTTATGATTTAACTTCGTTACAGTGTTTCAATCCGCCTACTAAACCAGAATTTTAAGGATCCTGAGTTGGACATTTGTAGCCAACATTATTTGGTGGAGAACACAGGCATTATTCTAGGATTATTAGTGGACTGGTAATTGGGGAGACTGTCTCTCCAGATAGAACCCACATCCATGGAGGTGGGTGGGCAATAGTCACCCAAGGGGGTGGACAGACTCAAGGAGCATTTGGATTTAGAAGTCACCCAAGAGGGTGAATTAAGATTTAGACTCGCCCAAGGGGGTGGGCAGACTCAAGGAGGGTCTGGATTTAGAAGTCACCCAAGGGGGTGGACATATCCCAAGGAAGGGATTTGGTTGTAAAACTGCAGGGGCAGGGACAGAGTCGGTTGGGAGCGCGAGGGCTCAAAGAAACTGACAGGCTTGAGGCATGTTGAGGGAAATGTCTTTGTTTAGGAAAAAAACCCCTAAGGTTGGAGCAGGAGGCCAAGAAGATAAGTGGGTACAGAGGGAGGAAATTTCCCCTCTCCATAGGGAGATTCTGAAGGGTGGACCCAGCCCATGGAGGGAGGATGTGTGCACCCCAGGCTTTTCCATAGGGGACACTGAATCCCAATTTGAAAGATTTTGCCTTTGTGAAAAACCCTCGGTTCAAAGGCAACACAGTGCCTTGGTCTGGCTACTATGGCATGCTGTAAAAACAGCAGGTGAGGAAAAAGCTCAGTGAGCCTCTGAAATTGAGGAAAAGGAGGAGCAAATCCAAATTCTAAAAGATAGATGTGTCCAATTGGAAAC
>NW_005842626.1:110782-111029 GCF_000455745.1 Alligator sinensis | reverse complement strand
GAATTTATGGAACAAAGAAAAGGCTAGCCGAGAAGCCTTGCAAAAATTGGTAAAGACAATGTCTAAAGACCAAGCCAAGAAGGGAGCCAAGATCAACCATGGCCCCTGTTTAAATACCATTAACCGTTTAAAAAAGGAAGTCCAGGAGCACAGCCTGCAAGTAGCAGCTGTCATCCGGGGAGACCAAGCCAGGGATCCAGACATCCCCTTCAATCCAGGAGAGATTTGGGGTGGGGAGATGTGGGGA
>NW_005842626.1:85587-110255 GCF_000455745.1 Alligator sinensis | reverse complement strand
GGACATAAGAAGTATAGATTACCCTCCTGGGTTTTGGAAGAAGGTACAGGAAGGTATGCATCAGTCCATAACTGGACTGATGGGGCTGCTCCGAGAGACCGGGAGAAGTCTTAGCCCGGGCTCAGGATGCAGAGAGGTTAATTGGACATCAAGGGGGGGCGATTGCAGCCACCCAGTTCAGAGAAAAGCTTAATGACACACCGAATTATATGGTTACCTATTCTAATGAAAGTACATACCCCAAAACTGATAGGGGGGTTGGGGGTCCAAATTATTGCCCCAGCCCACACTGGATTAACCCGAGGGTATCAAAGGAAAGAGAGGGGGAAAACGGGATTCGGTCAGCAGCGTGGAAGTTTTTAATGCAGCATGAGGAACCGAAAGGGAAATGGCATGGAAAGCCTCTAGCCGAGCTGCTTATCAGAATGGCAGAGCTGACTGGGGAGGGAGCAGCACCTCCTCTTTCTAACAGGGTAGCGGCCTCAGCCCCAGTCTCTGAGGAGCACTGACGGAGCCCCCATAATGGGACCCCTGAGCAAAGCCCTGGCTCATGGGAGAAATTGGGGACCCTCGATTGGGATCCAGGAGGGAGACCCCGAATACCCATTACGGTGGGAACTCAAGGGCATACCAGTGCACTCCTGGACACCGGAGCTGCGCTAAATGTATTGGGGAGGAAATGGGACCTGAAGCAATTTGAAACTGATCGAATTACACTCTGGTCCTTTACAGGGCAGGAATCCACCGGGGTGGTGTGCACAGGGGTGACCACCTGCATTCAATTCCCAGAGGGGCCCCAAGAAATTAATATAGATACTCCACTGAACCGTTGATTCTGGGAGCCACCTTGTTCAACCGGGAAGGCTGGATCCTGGATCTAGCCAACGGAGTTGTATGGCGAGCACAGACAGCTGACCCCTGGGAGCCTTGTGAGACAAACCCATACTGGAGTTGGGAACGGTGTAAGGGGGTTGGAGCCATTGACTTTGGCTCGGGGGATGAGTGGGTGCAGCAGTTCCCTAACGTATGGGCTAGGAGTAAAAGTGACTGTGGCCAGATCAACACCTGCGTTAAGATCATAAGGGATCTGGTTGCTCCTCAAAAACAGTATAGCTTCCCCAAGCAAGCAGAGTAAGCCATACAGTTAATTATCACAGACCTACTGCAGCAGGGAGTGTCGACTGAAACCAATTCAGAATGTAATTCCCCCGTATGGCCCATCCTAAAGGCGGACCGGGTATCGTGGAGGCTTACTGTTGACTATCGAGCCATTAACAAGGGGACTCGCCCCATGGCTCCTATAGTGGCTAATATGCCTACCATGCTTAGGCAGGGTACAAGAGAGTCCCCGATGGTTTTCTGTAACAGACCTAGCCAACTGCTTTTTTGCAATCCCCCTGCACCCCGAGTCATGGAACCGATTCGCTTTCACCTTTAAAGGGAAACAGTACACCTTTACCCGGGTCCCACAGGGGTTTCACAATGCCCCAGCTATAGCCCACCACCATGTTATATCCATGCTCCAAAGTTTAGCTGGACCCGATCAGGAAAGGGTGGTCTCTTACGTAGATGACATACTGGTATGGGGAGATCAGGAGCGGGAGGTGAAGGAACACATGGGGAGGGTGCTGGCTCTGATCCAGAACACTGGGTTCAGGGTCAGCAGACCAAAGGCTCAGTCAGTCATGCAAGAAGTAACCTACTTGGGTGTAAGACTGGGGGTGGAAGGGAAAAAGATCTATTCCCAGAAGGTCACTGCCCTACTAAACATACCGGTTCCCAAGGATCCTCACTCCCTGAGAGTGCTGCTTGGAGGTTTTAACTTCCTCCACTCCCACATATACCAGTTTACAGAGATCTCACAGCCTCTGTGGAGGCTGCTAAAGAAAAAGGTGCAGTGGGAGTGGGGAGACAGCGAGCAAAAGGCTTTTTGTTTACTTAAGGAGGCGTTAATCGCGGCTCCTGCTCTGGCATACCCTAACACATTGAAGCCTTTACTTTACTTTACTAGCCAAAATTAACCAATTTAAATTGGCAACGAATGAAATAGCTCTATCAGCTGCACTGCTACAAAAAAATTCAGACAGTAAACTGGTACCCATAGCTTACGAATCCCGCAAATTGACAGGTCCAGAGATTAATTTTAACCAGTGTGAACGAGAGTGCCTGGCTGCAGTATGGGCTGTTCAAAAATTTGAAGGACTCACAGAGATGGCTCCAGTAATCATCCAGACACATTACTCACCTTTAAAGTACATTCTGTCAGGAAACCTGACAGGGTCTAAAGTGTCCAACACCCGTATTGCCCAGTGGGCATTGTTCCTGACCGGACGGAGAGCTGGACATGAAACCCAATCTAAGGTGGATATGCTCCCATATGCCTTGTTAATAGAAGGCACTACTCACCAGTGCCCTGGTATAGAGCCTTGCCAAGGGAACACGGGGGTCACTGAGGCTCCACCGCTGGAAGAAAACCCAGCAGTGAAGGATCAGCCTACCCACGTGTGGTTTACAGATGGGAGCTCTAGCTTTGAAAACGGAAAGCGGTTTACTGGATACGGAGCAGAGAATTTAAATAATGATCAGATAGGGGGTCCCTTGCCAGCGGGGTACTCAGCTCAAGCTGCTGAAGTACGAGCTCTGAGGGAAATCCTTGAACAGCATAACTCACCTGAAGGGAAATTGTGGATCTACACTGACTCTGACTTCTGTGCTAAGGCTCTGCTATACTGGATATGTAATTGGAACAAAGCTAATTGGCATACTGCTGATGGCAAAGAAATTGCACAAAAGGGTGATTGGCAGGCAATTTGGGGATGGATTCAAAGGCATCCATCCTCACTATACATTCGACATGTTAACGGTCATCAAAAGGCTGATACTTTAGAAGCCAAAATGAACCAATTAGCAGATGCTACAGCAAAGAGAGGAGCACGGGGAGACATTTCCGTGGTGCAAACCCAGTCCCTCAAGCCACCAAAATTGGAAGATTCAGGAGGAGTATGTTGTTCATCAGGAAACTGGAGAAGTTAGATGGGTACCACCTCCAGGGTACAGAGAGGAAATCATAACTGCTTGTCAAAGCCTCAGGCACGAGGCATCTGAAGCCACAACAGCTAGGATGCAGGAAATTGCCTACTGGCCAGGGATGTCCAAAGATGTGAAGGTGTGGGTGCAAAAGTCCTTGCGCTGTGCAGGGGAGGGAGCAAAACCAAAAGACCCCGGACTCCTCTTCCATCAAAGGTTAGTGGGTCCATGGCAAAGGATCCAAATGGATTACATTGACAAGCTCCCCCGCACAGCACGAGGAAACCAGTACTTCTATAGACTCCTTCAGCAGGTGACACTTGGAAATTATAGAGTGGACCATACGATGCTTAGTAGGCCTGTGTGAATAAGCAGCTATTCGATCTGGCTTCGGGTCCGGCCGCTTCGGATGCCAGGGATCCAATCCAGAGCTCTGGACTGGGTTTTCGCTTCGATCTGGCCAAAGCAGCTCCGAAGCTTCGAAGCCGCCTCGGAGATCCGGCGATAGGGTATAATGGGGAATCAATGAAATATCTATACCTTTGTTGTTTTGTGTCTGATTTGGAGGAAATTTGCAGGGGTGATAGCCCCTGGTGAGGCCACAAAGCATGCCAAGTTTCAAGGTGATAGGTGCAGGGGTTTGGGGGGAAGTGCACCACAAATTCTTGAAAGCAAAACTCATGTCATGTCTGTGTGTTACAAAACAGGGGGCTGAGAACTGCAGGGGTGGTGGCCCCTGCTGAGGCCACAAAGCCTGCCAAGTTTCAAGAAGATCGGTGTAGGGGTTTGGGAGGAACTGCACCTCAAGCTGCTGACAGGCAAAACTTGTAACATAGATGACCCTGTGCATGTTAAGGCGCAGCATGGTGAAAGCTGCAGGGATGGTAGTCCCTGGTGCGGCCACGAAGCCTGCCAGCTGTCGAGGAGATAGGTGCAGGCTCTGCATCCCTAGCTGCTGACAGACCAAACTCGTAACATGGGTGCTTGTGCAACTGACTGTCTCTGTCTTGGGGCAGTTGATTTCTGTATTGATTATTTCCTTTCCTTAGCATGGAGTTTTGTAGGTGTTAATTGTTGCTAATTAACTGGTTACATTAGCTAGCAACTGTGTACTGAGCCAGTCCCTGAGTGAATCATGATTGATTGGTAACTGGTAACATAGTAGCTTAGCAGCCAGGCCTGCAGTAGTTCCCCCCCACCCCAAGACAGACACAGTTGCACAAACACCCATGTCACGAGTTTTGCCTGTCAGCAGCTAGGGGTGTAGGGCCCCAGAACCCCCCTGCACCTATCTCCTTGACAGTTGGCAGGCTTCAGGGCAGCAGCAGGGGCTACCATCCCTGCAACTTTCACCCCGCTGTGCCTCAACACACACAGCGTCACCCATGTCACGAGTTTTGCTTGTCTGCAGCTTGAGGCATAGTTCTCCCCAAACCCCTGCACTTATCTCCTTGAAACTTGGCAAGCTTCATGGCCTCAGCAGGGGCCACCATCCCTGCAGTTTTCAGCCTGCTGTGCCTTAACACACAAGGGTCATCTATGCCATGAGTTTTACCTGTCAGCAGCTTGACGTACAGTTCCCCCCAAACCCCTGTACCAATCTTCTTGAAACTTGGCAGCTTTGTGGCCTCACCAGGGGCTACCACCCCTGCAGTTCTCATCCCCTCCTGTGGTGTAATACATACACGTGACATGAGTTTTTCTTTCAAAAATTTGGGATACAGTTCCCCCCAAACTCCTACACTGATCTTCCTGAAACTTGGCAGGTTTCATGCTCTCAGCAGAGGCTACCACCCCTGCAAGTTTCATCCAAATCAGACAAAAAACACAAAGTTATAGATATTTCATTGATTCCCCATTATACCCTATGGCCACATCTCCGAAGCAGCTCTGAAGCTTTTCCAAAGCGTTTCAGAAGCTCTGAACCACTTCGGAAAGCCTAACAAAGCCAGTTCTTTGATCCAGACATGTCACTTCGGACACTGAAGCGTCCAAAGCTTCTCTGGATCTGAAGCCTCACGCAGCCCTAATGCTTAGCTATTTGAAACTTCTCTCACACAGCCACCTTTTCCTCAACTGGAAGACTGCACTGGCAGTGGTTTCTCATCAAATCTCAGGTTATTTAAAAATAAATCCCACTTTCCAACACAGCCTGTCAGCTTAGCGAATTTATCCCTATGGACTAAACAATGAGCAAGAGACTGTGAGAACAGCCACTGGATCCTTCTTTTCCTGATGCTTCTTGGGAAGATTTAGTCAGAAATTTTTCTCCCACATCTTGTTATCTTTGTATAGCTTATTACAAAATTACTATTTCCAGGAGCACAAAAAGAAGTGTTGCTAATGGTCATCAGGCCTGCATTGCCAAGGATAGATCCTTTTCCTATAGTCATGTGATTTTCCATTTCTGGAGAAACACTAAAATTAAAAGGACAAAAACATACAAGAAAATCTCATACCCCAAAACATTCTGCATTGGATTTTGATAAAAACTTGGTTCATAACCATTACTTATTGCCACAAATAATTAGCCTAGTTAACTATTTCTAATGGTAAAGAAAATCAATCAAGATGCGAACATTTTCAATTTTACAAGCAAGCAGTTCCAAAGCTGAACTATAATATTGTGCATTTTGAATAATCTATGTTCTATTACAGTGATCCCTACAACACTAGGTTGTTTCAATCTAAAGGCAGCAACAACAAATAAAGATGAAAGGATTTGCCTCAAAAATGATAAAAATGTTATTGAACAATATTTCTTATACAAACATTGCAGTTAGAGATACTGCCCTTTATCTCAGTAATCGCATACCCCAATCTTCTTACGCTTCCTTTCCCCATTACAAGCTGACTGACTTAGGTGGCACCAATTGTCCATGTCCAGATGTCATCTAGTCCAAACCCCTGCCTGACACAGGATCACCCCTATCCAAGCTATTCCATACAACCATAATCTAAGCTTTACAGAAAACTACCCTCAACCCTGACACAACATAGACCTAATACCTTAGCCTACCACCGGTAAAGCAAGGGAATAATGGCAGCCAATATCCTGCTTCTGTAACATGTTGTCAATATATGCTCAAGTGGTCTTGGGTAGAGGGTGATACATCCCGCTGCACAGGAAGTCAACCCCCCCCACACTCCATACCAATCACAGTCCATAGAGCAAAATTTCTTCCTGACCCCAAATATGGCAATCAGTCTGACCCTGAGCGGAGGGGCAAGACCCTCTCGCCTGGAACCTGACACTGCTCCTAGCACAGGGGCAGACAATTATTTCAGGCGGAGGGCCACTTACTGAGTTTTGGCAAGCCATCGAGGGCCACATGACAGGCAGCCAGGGGCAGATCAATATTAATTTTCTAAATTTTTTAGGGGCCCCGTGGGCTGGATAGACTGGCCTGGCGGGCTGCATAAAGCCCGCGGGCCACATTTTGCCCACCCCTGTCCTAGCAGGAGACCCGTAGCACACCCCAGTTGAAGTTCTCAGTAGAGATGTAAATGGTTAAACAACAATTATATTTATATTGTTTACTGCTTATCATTTAGTGACCTCCAGTGGGAATGGCCCCCACCCCTTACATCTTTACCATGCATCATGTGCAGGCTCCAGGCTGCTGGTAGGGAGGCATGGGTAGGGGCCAGCAGGCACAGCCAACCCACTAGGGGGGCTTCCCAGCTGCAGAGCAATGGCTTCCCTTCCCCCACATAGGAAGGGGCTGGGGCTGCAGACCTCTCCTGTGCCTGGATCCCCACTGTGTTGGGGAGGAAGGGAGGGAGGTGCTGCCCCCCGCCCCGCCCCCCAGAGATCAGGTGGAGCCCTCCCACTGCAGCAGCAAGTCTTCCGGCCCTGCAGTGAGTGGGCATGTCCGGCACCCCCTGCAGCAGTGTGGCCTGGGCAGGGTGTTGGGCTCCCTGCACCTCCTGCTGCGATTGTGCCATCACTGTCCGGACCTGGAAGGCTCCTTCATATGGCTAAGCTGGGCCATTTTGTAGTTGTGTTTTTGATTATTCCTCCAAAGGTGTAGCACCTTGCATCTGTCCACATTAAATTTCATCCTGTTACCTCTAGCCCAACTTTCCAATCTGTTGAGATCCTTCTGAACTGTGCTCACATCCTCCATGTTCACAATCCTTCCCAGTTTCACGTCATCCACAAACTTCCTCAAGAAGCTTTCTATGCCAGCATCCAAATGGTTAATAAATGTGTTGAATACCACCAGACCCAGGACAGACCCCTGCGGGAATCCACTCAAAACCTCCTGCCGTTCTGATATGGACCTATTAAAAATGACCCTATGCCATAAGGCTATTGACCCAGTTTATCTATCCACCTTGTAGTAGTTTTCTCCAGTCCACATTTCTCCAATTTGTTTACGATAAGCTCATATATGACCTTTTTAAAAGCCTTCCTGAAGTCCAGATACACTATAACCACACCATTCCCTTCATCCACACAAATAGTTACTTTGTCAAAGAAGGAAGTCAGTTTTGTTTGACACTAATTGTTTTTCATAAATCCATGCTGGCTGCTTGTGATCAGCCTTTACTCCTCCAGATGCTTGCTTCCTTATGACATGCTCCAGTAATTTCCCAGGTATTGAGATGAGGCTGACCAGTTTGTAGTTCCCCAGGTCCTCTTTCCTGCCATTTACAAAAAGGGGCATTACACTGGCCCTTTTCTAGTCCTCTGGTACCTGGGCCTGTCTCCTATGACTTCATGAAAATCACTGACAAGGGCCAAGATCTATGCTGCCAGTTCCTTCAGGACCCTGGGATGAAGCTCATCTGGCATTAATTATATTTATTAAGAGTTCAACACTTCTGCCAAGCACAACATATAAAATACTACTCGCCTTTTTAGATTATCTTCTATGTATAATGCTTTCAATTTGTGTTTTCAGAACAGACAGTATCAATAGTAATTTTCAGGCTTTTCAACAGGCTGAAAATAAGACAACAGAGGGACAAAAGCAGTAGCCCTATTTACACTTGAGAAAATGTAATGCAGTCCTTGCTGAAAACCATCTAGCCAATAATGATAATGCCAGCAAAGTGATTACTTGGAAGTCTGGCAAAAGAAGCTCTCAGACAGTAAAAGGAGATAGATCTGGGCGATAAGCGAGATGGCTTTTATTTGTGCAATTGTCTCAAAATGCAATACAAATTAAGTGAGTATGCAACAGAACACTAAAAACTGTTTACATATGACTCTGGAAGGGTCTGTGGCTGGATCCTAAAAACTGTACGGAATGCTTAGAGCCTTTAAATACTTTAAAACTGGGGAACTGTTCCATAACCAACCATTTCTGAGAACACAAAACACACCAAAGAAGAGAAACTGGACAATATCGCTGGTTTGGCAAGTTGTAAGAGAGCTGAAGTTGAGATTCTCAGCTACTTGTTTTAGTGCATATTTTATTGCTATAGGTATATTTAACTACCTGCATGTGGAAATGGCTGCAATAGTTTGCTATTCTGTACAGTAGTTTGTTTTGTGGCGTTTTATTTTTCTGTCCTCTCTCTTTAAGCATGAGCAAAATAAGTTATTCTCCCACTCTACTCAACATTGGTGAAGCTGCAGCTGGAGTACTGCATCCAGAAGGATGTGGAGAAGCTTGAGAGAGTCCACAGAAAAGCCACTCATATGATCAGAGGCCTGAAGAGCAAGCCATATGAGGAAAGGCTGACAGATACGGGACTGCTCAGCCCGGAAAAAGAAAAGACTTTGTGGGGATTTGGTGGCAGCTTACAAATGTCTCAGGGGAGAGCATCAGGGGCTAGGTGAACAACTATTCACCCAAGTGCCCCAGGGGCCAGACAGAAGCAATGGTCATAAACTCCTAGAAGAAGGTTTCATACTGGATATAAGCTAAAATTTCTTCATGGTTTGTGTGACCAGGCTCTGGAAAAGACTCCCAGTGGGGTTGCTACAGACAACTACCCTGGAGATCTTCAACAGAAGACTGGATTCACACCTTGCTGGGGTTATTTAACCCCAGCAATCTTTCCTGCCCAGAACAGGGGGACTAGACCCAATGATCTCACAAGGTCCCTTCCAGCCCTGAACTTCTGTGAAACCTATGGAGCTATTTAAAGCTGTTAAGGTGACAATATTTAGATCTTGAGGAGCACTGGATTTGCAGCTGAATAAAGGCATGACCTATGGCCTAGCAGAGCTGCTGACCACAAGGCAGAATAATAGCTAAGCCAGCCATTTCCTTATGCTAAGTAACCATCTTAACTGGGTTAACCATTTTTCTTTAAAAAAATCAGCAAATAAGCCTGTGTGCTATGAACCAGCTACAGCAAGGAACGAGATAAGATACAGGGGCCCAAAAAGGGTGGAAGATGGTACAACCTGAGACGGAAAAACAGACTGGAATGTGGAAAACAACACGTAATTGGTAACAGAATCTGAGATGAACAGATGCAAAAAGGTGATTGGTGAAGAAGCCTCCAAGTTTTGGTCAAAGTCTGCCCATTGACCGAAGAGCAGGAGTCAAGGTCTTAGACGTGCTCAATAGCAAAAAGACATGTAAATGAATTAAATGCATAGGCAACTCCATGTTAATAAAACAAACAGTAAACAGAGGCAGAGCTTGAGATGGAAGAGAGCTGGGTGGAACATAGGAAGGGCGAGGGTAGAATGAATGGTAATGAGCATGAACCAAAGTGTATAAATATGGGAAAAAAATATTGCAAGCAATGTGTGCAAGTAGCGTTTGCTCCCTGTCTGCTCTGGTTAATAAGTAACAGGATTCATGAGTGATTGGATCGTCGTCTCCCTAGTCGTTGGGCGATGCGTGGAGTCTGGGTCTAACAAAAACTAGTTGTATTCTCACTATATTCTGTCACAATGTTTACTCACACTTCCAAAATATTTGACTTACCACTCCTGGGAATATTTTTTGTAGTCTGTCTGCTGCTGCAAGTGCTTTAGGCTTCCCACCACTGAGACAGTCTTCAAACTCGTATAATGGCTGTCGTACAGGATTGGAATAGGAAATGTTTGCATTGTCAACAAATGTAATCTTCCTGACTCCCCAGCCCTAAGCAAAGGGGGAGAGAAATACAGAGAACTGGTAACATCTTAACAACACAAGACAACAAACAACTAACAAGCACCTTTCAGTCTAGATCAGTGATTCTCAACCAGGATGCTGCAGCACCCTCAGGTTCCTTGAGATCTTTTCAAAGGTGCCACAGGGTGCTACACAATGTTAGCACTGTACAAACATGATTCACAGAATAAATCCATTGGTATCAGCTAATAATCCATAGTGTTAGAAACATTCTTATCCATTGTGGACTTTCTGGGCAGCTATACTTGTGCAGCAAGGCTGTTCTGATGCGCTGTAATTAATCAAGTCTGCAGGAGCATGGTAATTACTACACTCCAGCAGACTCCAGTGTCACGTACATCAGTGTCCCGGAGCTGAAAAACGGTGGCAGGGGCACTAACTAAAGCTCATCAAATGAACTTCAGTTAAAGAGCTCCACTGCCATTTTTCAGCACAGGGACACTGATATACATGATGTTCCGAGCGCTTTAATTACAGCAGCTCTTGGAGCCACTCTAATTAAAGTTTTCCCCTCTCCCTCCACTTCTGGAGCATGTATATAAACATTCTCCGAGGTCTTTGCAACAGAAAAACTACTCCATTCTTTTTTTTCGCAGTCGAAAAATGAATGAAAACTAAGAGCTATCAATTTCCGAGGTGTGCCTTGATTCCAAAAAGGTTGAGAACCACTGGTTGGTAAGTATATTTGATTTTTAACTGCACTAAAAGTTAAAACAAAATGCTTGAGCTATTAGTTTTAGAAGCAAATTATGGCAAAAATATTTTCATAGAATCATATAATGGAAAAAAAGGGTTGGAAGAGACCTTGGGAGTTCATTTAATCCAGAGCTAGCCAACTTGTGGCATGTATGCCACAAGTGGCACAGGCAACAACCGCATGTGGCACGTGGCAAATTAGGGAGAGGACAGCCACAGTGGCAGGTAGGGCAGGAAGCAGACAGCAGAGCTGCACATTGAGCAGGGAACACAGGAGAGGAAGCAGAAGGAAGAGCAGTAGATTGGGCAGAAAGATCTGAGTGGCACTTGGGGTGCATGCCTGATTAATTTGTGGCACGCCTGCAAAAACAGTTGTTCCCCGTTGATCTAGTACAAGCCCCTGGCCAAGACAGGATCACACTTATCCAAATCATCCCATTTTGATAACTACAACTAGAAAAGAGTAATATGTATCAATAGATTAAATTATGCTGCCAGAGGCAACCTTTCTACCCCTGTTGACTTGGATATGATAAACCAGATGCCCTTGGCCACATGTGCCCTGCAGGGTGCACAATTTTGGGGATCAGATCCCAAAGGCAACCAGCACATGATCTTGGGCTCCCTGTGCACTAGCAAACTGAAAGCTGCACATAGTGCCACCCTGCATTGGGCAAGTTGTTCTACATTTTATGTAATATCTGCCAGGGCCCCTTGAAGGCAAATCTTGTATAAGTATAAAACTGTAATGTCAAGTATTTTCAATTTGGCCTTGTTTGCTTTTTTTTTTTTTTTTTTTTGAGGACTCTCCAGTTCAGTCTTTTCCAAAAATGCAACTTGAAGAGCACATTATCTTTTTTTGTTATGCTATCACATTTACAGAATTGCAAGTTATTCTGGGGAAGGCTAAGTTTCGAGTAGCTCATATATGTTGATTTCATTGGATACTTAAGCACAGGGCTAGAAAACATGTATGAAACATCAGCCCATCTTTATGATTCAATTGGAACTTACCATTAAAGTTCTGGCAACGCTACACCCGAGCGTACCAGCTCCAAGCAGCAGACACTTAGCAGATACAACCTTCTCCAAGTCCAGTGTAGGCACCAGCCGCCAGCACATCAGTTTGAGATTAAGATCTACTGACGACTCAGCTAACCTGTGAAGTTAAAAACAAAGCAAGAGCACTCTTGATAATGAATTTTCTAAGAGGCCAGTTTTCCTTTCAATGTCACTGCCAGATAAAAGATGCATATCATTTGCCACCCTAGCTTTCTAGCTTGTACAAATCTTCTCCTTGTTCCAAGCAGTATGCCACCCCAATCCCCCACACACTTTATTATATACACCTGCAAAGAGCAGTGTCATTTGTTGCATGGCAGCTTTGCAAAAGATAGCAAAGCAGGCAATCAGTTTTCATTTGCAGACTGATATTGCATTTTACAGTCTGTAAGTATCCCTCTAAAGCACTGGTCAGATCAGATCGCTGCAGTTTGTCCACGGAGGAGACAAATATAGGAGCTTTTTTCACCTGGAGAAGTCAGCTCTCCTTAAAGCTGATTCTTCATTTAAAATGTCTCTCTGCTTCCCATCTTAAATTTGATTTTGATTTCAGCAAAAGGAATTTGATCTGCATTATATATGGCTCTCTCTTAAACACACACCTTTCTAAGGAATGGCTTGAAACAATACTATTTACCTGTATACCTCAGAGGAAGAAAGAATGGACATTTTTACGCAAAAAAATAAAATTAATTCAATAAGGATTTGATGCTACAAGGTACTGAGCACTCTAAGATTCCACTGATTTCAGTGGAAGTTGAAGGCATTCAGCCCATCATGGAGGCTCTCTGCACCTCAAAGATACAAAACCTAAACAAAACCTGAATTTAAGTCATGAAATTTACCAATAGCACATTCTCTATACTGGCTGCCCTGGCTTTATTTCCGGTCAGTGCAGTAACTGGGGACATAACTTTAAGTGTCTTCATCAGTAATGCTATGTTTAAAAATTATGAAGAACAATAAGAACATGGACAACAGCTTGCCTTCGGCTTAATTTTGAAAAATAACCAATTTGAACTTTAATGTAGTACCTTACCTTGCAAGTACTTATTTCTGGTTGTAAGGGCTTTTTACTGAGAAGTCCCATTATCTTCAATTGGACCTTTCAGGGGAGTATGTATGGCACATGGTAATAACTGAGGCCAGGACTGGGCACTAATATTATTGCAACAACATTTTCTCACTAGACAACCATCTGAGAGGCACATTGTTCACTTCATCTATTTCACCTGCAGTCCGATATAGCAGAGACCTGCCTATCTTATAAAAGGTTTAAATCACCACACACCTTTTAGGATCCATGCATTCACTAAGATTCACCATTCTTGGACCCATGCCTCCTTTTTGGTTCTTCTCCCATCCAACAGCTTTTGGACAATCTACTTGTTAAAACAAACACACAAAATTAATTTTAGCCTGCCAACATTTTTCTGAAACTCTAAATTAACTCAGAATGTTAAGAAATACAGCTCTTCATAACAACATATGGCTAAAATTTGGCAGTGAGTGGCACTTTCAGAATGCTGTGCTTTACAACACGCCACTTTAGAAGTTTTAGCTAAAATATGTTTTCTTCATCTAGACTGGGTATCTAGATGCTGAACCTAAGTAGACTCAGCCACATTTGATTAGCTTAATCAAAGCTAATTGACCCTCTGGCATCCCCTGGGAATTAACCCTTCAGCCCCCAGATATCTGGATATGTAAGCTTCTTAAGAACACCACTTGGCAGGGCACAGCAGAATTTCAGGTTCCCTCAAGAGGGCAACAATCAGCCTGCTCTCCAAACACATGCAATTTATAAATTTCAGATTAAAATCCAATATAATATTTAGAGCTGACAAACAATTGCAAAATTAATCACAATTAATTGCAAGTGTAAAAAAAAAAAGTCGCAATTTTGATTTCAGAGTTAAAAAAATCAGCCCCCCCCCCCCCCACCCCCAACAGCCTGGAGCCCATGCACCCTGTGGTTCCTCCCCCAGCCCACACAGTCCCAGCCCTGACTCCAGCCTGCCCCACGCCTGCTCTGAACTCACACTGGTCAGAGCAGACCGGCCAGAACCCATGCAAACAACCCTGACCCTGGACCACCCTGCACCTGCTCAGAGACACACCTGCCCATGCTGAGCAGCAGCGGCACCCATATTATTATCTGTAGATGCTCTACTTTTAGCAGATTGCACCCAAAGCTGCTGCTCAATGAGGGGGAAAACCTGCCCCTCCCTCTTGCTGCTGTCGGGCCCTTCTGGCTCCACCTGCCCAGAGCCCATGCCCAGGTTGCCCTGCAACTCCTTTGCACTGCCACTGGGTGGCCTGTAGGCAGCAGTGATGGTAGTGGAAAGAAGCAACAAGGCAGCCCAGGCACAGGCTCTGGGCGGTCGCAGCAAGAAGGGCCCGGCAAAGGGGAGGGGCCGCTTTTCCCTCACACCAAGCAGCAGCTGCTGTCGCTGCTGCCACTGCTCAGCATGGCCAGGCGGTTCAGAGCAGGCCTGGGGTGGGGTGGGGTGGGGTCAGGGCTGTGTGTGTGGATTCTGGCTGGTCCAGAGCTCATCCGCTCTGCTGGGTCAAGTCTGGAGAGGATGTGGGGCGGGCCACATTTTGCCCACCCCTGCTCAAAATGGATGTGTGCAATTAACATTCGTTACAAAAATTAACACCTTAATTTGTTTTGCATTAATCACGTATGTTAACTGCCATTAACTGACAGCCCTAATAATATTTAAGTATTATTATCTGTAGATGCTCTACTTTTAGCATATTGCACCCAAACAAACCATGCCCAGCACTTTTCAGACAGAGACGCACATGAAGGGGAAAGAGAAAGGTTACAAGAATACATATGTGTGGTTGACTTTATTAGGAGTGATTATATGCGATTTATTGTGACCACACATGCAAGCCTATTAATTAATCTTTTTATATATCCATGCTGATCTCTCTCAGGATTATTATAAGTAATAAACAACACAATTCAATCCTCACAGTGAGAAAAAGGAATAAAAGTCAGAACATCCAAGCCTCAATACTGCAAACAACTAAAAACTTATAGTATATAATTATCTGCAAAATTGTGTGTTAAGTGATCATCACCTCCCCATGTCTCCATGTTTCTGTCTGTAAAGTGAGTAGAATGATATGTGGCAATTGTGGCTTTTGCCTAACTATTATTTGTTAAGTACAGAGCTCCTTCTAGGAAAGGAGCTATATTGTGATGAAATGTTATCAACATCCACCAAGGTGCTCTCAGTTTACAAGTGTGTTGTAAATTCCTTCAAATGTTAACACCATCATGAAATATACATCCAATTTCCCAACTCACATAACAAGTGAGATGTTTATAGTTTTATAAATCTACCCTCTGCTCCTATGAGAATCTTGTTTCATGTAATTAAAACGATCAAGCATATCTGTGACAATATAGAGATTAAGCATGTAATAATGCAAGATACTACAGATTATGTATGAGCTGTAACAGATACTACAAGTCACATTATTCCTACAATAAAAGTAAATGCAGAAAGGTATTGAGATGAGAGAAAATTAATTTTTATTCAAGGAAACACATCCGCTTTCTGGAAGATAAACCTATTTTCTTTATAGAGACACCTGAATAATTTAAGATGCACTATAGCTGAGGCAGGTGCTAACATATGCAATGATTTAGCAGCATTAATCCTTTTATCTCTAAAGTAATTATAGAGAAGCAAGTCAAGTAATTCTGAAATTGCTAAAAGTGGATTACCTGGACTCAGCGCCAGCTGTGAAAGCTTTATTTCAAAGAGGATACTGTGCGTTACATCTCTTACCCCTTGCATGGTCCTGTCTCTGAAGCAGAGCACTTCAATTGAATGGAGATGACTACCCCTGGCATTAAAAAAGCAAGGAAGTTATAAGTGATATAGAATTTCTCCAAGGGAGAGAAGAGGAGCAGTTAAGCAGGAACTTTATTTTAATAGTCCTCTAGTTTGATATAGCTGTAATCCTTTAGAGACTCTGAATATCACCAATTTTCTAGTAGTATGAGTCCCATGTAATAAAGTGTGTAAACAGCCAACAGCCATAAAGAAACCCCCAAATCCCCCATATATCAGCATGATCAAATATCCTGTGGTTCACCTACACTAGAGAAGTCCAGAATGCAGCCTCAATGTTTAATGCCACAGTCTGCATAAGATACTTAGTGCTAGTTACACTGTATCTCAAGCCACAAAACACAAGACAAGCCCCAGAGTACCATTTAAACAAAGTTAAATTGTCAGATCATCACAACTTGCTGTCCTACTTCCTCTAGACTTGGTATGCTTCTCAAGGTCCCTGTTCTGATAGGGTTTTTTTTTTTTTTTATCCCTCTTACCCTCTTAGCTCCACCCCCAACTTAATAAAGGTGGGGTGACTGAAGCACCAGTCCCAGGTCAAACCCTGGAGGAGTGAGGCACCAAGAAAGCAGAACCTGCACTTCCAGCATTGCCACCTTGGCACTGCATGGCCGCTGACACTGCCCTATGCACAGCTGCTGCTCAGGGCACTCAAGGGCTCAGTTATGCCTCTGACCCCCATTATTCATTATTTCTTTATTACTGACCTCTAAAGACAAAGAATTAGGTGTGAAGGGAACAATATTTGTGATTGCCGTACTGCATGACAGGCACAAATATGTTCTAGCCACACATACTGGAAAAATACAGTTAGTGTACCAAGATGAAGGTTTGTTTTCTCACTGCATCTATTATTAAAGCATTCAAGCAAAAATATGAAGTTGGCAAGATAAGCTTTAGCAAAAACAACCCAGTGTTAGGTGGATATTTTTTGTCATACAAAGACAATGTGTCAAATTAAAAAGCCCCAAATATTCAGCAAGGTACAGGCAGAACCATGTCAGAAGGACTTCTCCAGAGTCTCTGTCACTCAGAAATTTTATTCTATGAAGTGAGACAGCTCTCAATAGCACATGCATTCTTATCAAGTCTTTCCTATATGAATACAAGAATCCAGAGCACAAACTGCTTCCAGGTCATGCAAAAGCTTACAGCATTCTGAAGTGGAAGTTGCTGCTCATTAGTTTAAACTCAGTTTTAAAAATCCTGCAAATTCCTCAAAAAAAATCCTCTCTGACACACACTGTACTTCTCAGGAATAAGTCTGTACTACAAGCAAAATAGTAGCAGGTGAAGTTCTATTTTGAGGGAATTTCAAAGTGAGGAAGTTTAAGCACAGGCAATAAGTCTGGAAACAAACCAATAAAAATGGGGAGGAAGGATGACTCTGAGCAGCACATGATTATCTGGCAGTTAGAGCTGGCTTTTCTTCACTCACTAAAATCAGGGGGGATGGGTAGGGGGGAAGAGGGAGTGCAGGAAGGTAAAAATAAGTTCCCATACACAACTGAGAAATCTTGCCTCTTATTTACAGAGAACCTTTCCCAACAAGTTCTTGGAAATTTTCCGCATTTTGACTTTTTCAGTTAATTCTGTATGCTTCAGGGAACAAAGTTAGGGCTGAGGTGGGTTGCACATGTCAAGTGGTGTTGAAAAAAAAAAAAAAAAAAAAAAGAAGATAAACAAACAAGTACCATCTCTGGGCTACCAGGACCAGT
Source organism: Alligator sinensis (assembly GCF_000455745.1). Taxonomy (NCBI): domain Eukaryota; kingdom Metazoa; phylum Chordata; order Crocodylia; family Alligatoridae; genus Alligator; species Alligator sinensis. The sequence continues at coordinate 92,780 of NW_005842626.1, read as the reverse complement.
ATATTTCTAAGCGGCCATCCTGGATACTGGACAAAATTGCCTGGATCATAAATTCCAATTGTCACCTGAAAGTAAAAACAGTTTCACTGAATATTTAATTCATAACAGCATATAGGCCATATTAATAGTTGCTATGCATTTTTATATTAAAATGTTATAACCATGAGAGATCACATTGGATGCTATCTTTCTCAATGTAATGTTTACCACAGCTTCCAGATTTATTCATTTGGCCACCTAATAAGACACACACTTCATAGAAGCATACATATTCTCCAAGTTACTTATGTACCTATTACAGAGCCTGTAGAAGCCTATCAATTACTCAGATCTTTGCTCAATTCTTAAGCAAGCCTCCCGATTAATTTGGTGGCTGATCATGAACTAAAAGCAGACAGGCTATCAAACGCTAACAAATAAGATAAAATCCCTGGCTAGGACAATCCACTACAAAAGCAATTTAAATAACTGGGTCTTAATTTGAGGTACTGATGTTGCCTTCCAAAATAAACATTAAGGGAAAAATTCATTCTGGGATAATTCAGGTTTCTCTCATACAGAGGAAGATCCCACCTTGTAATTTACGTTTGTATCAATGATCTTATATAATTTCAAACTACTTGCACTACCGTTTTCAAACTCCACCCTTAGTCTTTTTTGTATATTTCAAGGAAGACACTAATTACTTCCATGACCGTTTTAATTTCTTCTCTCATCATGAAACATGACTCGCTTTACAGGCCTCTGTCCAACACAAATTATACCTTCTTCATCCTCCACTATGGAGTTATGTTCTCATCACTTTAGTACCAAATAGCAAAAATTATGCAAAACACTAAGGGTACAGACATATACATATGAAGCACTTTGAATACCACCACACTTTGCAACGCTACAGTACTGAGCAAGCATATGGGCCTGTCCCAGGTAAAGTGTTTTATTGCGTACTGTAGCCAATATCAGTGTGCTGCTCCACAGCTAGAGGGGCTAGTGAGCAGGCACCACAGTATGCTTCTTGGTCAGGATTCCGCAGAGGCTTCCAAGGATAGAAGAATGCAAATGGCAGAGCCTTATGGGTATTTCATCTCCAGTTGTCTGTTTGGTGCTTCCTGTCATTGTAGGGCTGGTCCACTTCATCTTGGGAAGGATGTTCAGTTTCACATGCATCGTCTTCTCAGTAGGAGCAGAAACTGGACCGTTAGAGATACCTTGTCCTACAGTCTTACAGAGAAACAACAAGATGCTAGCTCTGCTCTCATACTCATAGGAGATAGCTTTTGCCTGCCTGGCCATATTTACCTTACTATTCTAGGACATCAGGACTCTTCCAAGCATGCTGGCACCACACTTCCTCTGCTTCAGGACTAGCCCACAGGTGGTCAACAACTAGATTTGCCTGGATAAGATTTCCAAACTGCATTGGGGTCACTGATGATACCCACATTCTCACTCCTGGCATATTGCAGCTTAGCACACATCCACTACTAGGGCAACTTCTCTATTATGGTGCAGGGCATTGGGGACCACTGAATGGCCAGGCAAGGTTTACAATGCCAGTCTTCAGAAATTCTATTTTGTGTCCCTGATAATGCAGGGAACATTTATCCCCCAGTGCTCCCACCATATAACTGAAAGGCAGAGCTACTATTTCTGCCCTGCTCAAGAATCAGGCTGACCTGCTCATCTGGTGGCCCGTGAAGCTTTATTGCTTTATCCCATGACTGGATAACTGGCTGCTGGGATACTGGCCTCAAATACTGGCTAAACAGTTGCTGGACAACTATGGAACATGCATTTGACCACTTTGAGGAATAGAGAAAAAGTACTGAGAGTCTCACAATGTGGAAGGCTGGGGCGGGGGGGTGATCTGGTAGGCTGGGAGAGAAGACCAGCTGGGGCTGTTGAGACTGACAGAGCACTGCTCACAGCATGGTCAAGATGCCAGATGGAAGGCATGAGCAGAGATAGCTTGTCTTGCCACATAACCCCACCTCTATTTTTTGAGCTGCCATGTCAGCTTCTGTTCTTAGGCCCCCACCAGCAACTGTGGGAGCAGCCCCAGCTGCAGGTGCTCACCCCAAGTCATCACCAAGTCATGCCAGTGTAATCATAAGTGATGAATGCCACAAACATTCCATGCATTCCTTATCAGGGACCTTTCCACACTTGCTTTGGGCTCTTGAAACAGTAGGTACATCAGCCCCAGCTCCTACATGGGGACCCTTGTCTGTCTGTGGCTGCCAAATAGGGCTATGCAAAGCTTTGGTCCGATTCAGAGGCCGAATCTCCGAATCGGAATCAAATCGAGAGAAGACAAAAAATCTCCAAATCAATTTGGAGGCTCCGAATCTATTCGGAAAAGATTTGGAGATCTGGAAGGCAGCCTTTCAGGGGTACAGAAACCGAGAAGAGGAAGGGGGAGCGGGGGGGAAGACTGACATCTCTAGCTGGCCAGTGAGTGCGATCTTTCCGACTCCCCTTCCAATCACAGTGCTATGGGGGAGGGACATAAAAACAGCATATAAGCCTCTGTCTGCAGGCTTTAAGTGCCTTTTGTGAGCTTTTTCTGCCTGAGCAACAGAGTCTGAAAGGTACTAGACTGGCTTGACTTCCTATGTAGTCAGTCTCCTGCTATTGTTTGTTCTTGGAAAGGATTGGATATAGCTTACTAACTAGAGTCCCTCTACTTATCCCTATCCAATCCACTTCTTTCAATTTATATTTGTCTTTCGGTGTTTTTTCCAAACACTTTTTAAAAAGAAAGCTGTTTTTTTCCTGGATGTGGGATCTATCACTGTGCACCGAGGCACACATTACACACAAATACATCTGTTGCAGAGCACTTAGGTGCCCTGCTCCTAAGAAGGGAGAAAACTGCTAGGGGAAGAGCCCTAGCAGGGAGTAATGAGCACAGCTGCTGGTTGCCAGGGCAACCAGAGGAGGTCAGCTGACCAGAAGGGGCAGGGTCTGGCTCCCATATAAAGCCCAGGGGCTGGCCAGGTTGGCCGTTCCCTGCCAGTGGCCAAGGGGGAAGAAGCTCTCTCAGGGAAGAAAGGGGAAGCCTGACTGCAGGAGCAGCGTTTGACACTGCGGAGGGATGGAGTATTCCCCGGTAGACTCGAATGATGTTTTAGCCGGGCGGCTTTAATTTATGTTACAGCAGAGCAAGACGGGTCATGCAGGGCCCAGAGAGGAAAAGGGGGCCAGATTATAACAAGGCCCAGACTGAACAAAGTCAATTCCATCAGTGAGGCATGGGCTGCGGTGTAGGGGAGGAAACAGAGCTGCAGATAGCGCCCCCTGGCATTGGGGCAGTAAAAGGGCAGCCTCCCACTAATTAACATCAATTAACAGCAAGGCATGGCAGGAGAGAAGGCAGGCTGTTACCCCAGGAACAGGTGTGCAGGCCACGGAGCGGATACCTGTTACAATATCATAGAAGTCAGATATTATTACAACACAGAAGTCAGACATTCCTAAAACAAGAGATTATATATAGTTATTCATATTATTAGTTATAGTTAGTTACATAGAGACTAAAGACAACACAGAAGTAGTCAGACAGAGACTCAGATTAACACAACACAGAAGTCAGAGTCCTAGAAGAAGAAGAGATATTATTTTAGGTACACAACACAGAACAGTAATCACAACACAGAAGAAGTCAGACACAATCATACATCAGAGAAGAAGACATATATTATATTGTTAGGTAGTTACGTACACAGACACATTTTCCAGCACAGGAAAGACTAATATGAAGACTGCTAGAAAGGCAGGTGCCAGGTCTTCTGACAGGTGAAGGAGAGGGGCTAGATGGGATAGGGGGAGAGCTAGAGCTGCAAGTCCCCCCCACAAACACACATGCATCCTGGCAGCCATGAGTCTTCTGCTGCCAGTGGAAGCAAGGAGGTGGGAGCAGTACCTGTCCCTGCACCACCTCCCCCAACTTCAGAAATAGGCACCAGCAGCAGAATGACCGTCTCCTCCACCCCAATTTCATCTCCCAGCACGAGCTTCCCACTGCCAGAGGAGGAGCTGGATTTGGAACCAGGGGACCTGAGCACCCTAGCTAAAGACATTCTGAGGACTGAGGAGGAATCTGAGTTTGTGCTCCACACCCCTCAAAAAGTTCCCCTAGACACATCTCCTTGTCGGAAAGGCACCTCATAGGAGGTTGTGGAGGGAACTGGCTTGGCTGAGTCAGTTCCTCCTGTTGTTGTGCCTCTGCCTGCTGAGGAGGGGAATAAGGCAGGATGCCTTGGGAACAGAGCTGCCAGTGGTGGTGTCGTCACCACCACCCAACTAATTTCAAAATGCAGGCAGGTGGCAAGCTACTTTCACCACAGCATCAAGGGGGACAAGATGCTGCAGGAGAAACAGGCAGAACTGAGCATCCCACACCACAAAATCATGCAGGATGTGGAGACTCAGTGGAACTCCACATACCTGATGCTCGAAAGGCTGGTGGAGCAACAAAAGGCCATCCATGAGATGGCCTTGCTCAGGGAGATTAGGATCAATGCTCCCCTTAACAGAGCTGAGTGGAATACCATCTCCCAGATCTTGGTGGTCCTCAAATCCTTCCTCCAGGCCACCAAGACCCTCAGCACTGGCAATGCCCTCCTTAGCCAGGTGATCTCCATAATGAGGGAACTAGACAACCAAATGGAAAAGTTCCAGGGGATCAACGTTCCTGGCTAGGGCAAGCCGCTTTCTCCAGATATGCAGGCATTGGTGAGGCGGCTGAAGGAGGGCATCGGGAGATGGCTGGATCCCTCGCGGTTCAGTAAAGTCCACATGCTGGTGGGCATGTGCAACCCAAGGGTGAAGGGGAGCATGTGCACTGGAAGCACCAAAACCCTCGATCACTGTACACAGGTGCTGGTGAACAGTTAGGGAGGCAGAAGGGCAGAGGCAAGGGGGATGTGGAAGAGGGGGATCCACTTTCCCATGCCAACACACCCAGCACTGGCACCAGCACCAGCCAGTCTCCTCCATGCCACCTGCTGCCAATGTGAGCCACAGGCATGGCTTCAATGTTGGGGTCCAGATGCATCAGATCCCAGCACTGGGCAGGTAGCACCGAGGCTTCAGTGGTTACCTATCTTGCCAAGGACATGGAGCCACTGGATTGAGACCTCTTCACCTACTGGGCAACCCGGAGCCAGATGTGGCAGGATCTGGCCACAGCTGCCCAGGAACATCTGTCCTGTCCACCAACCAGTGTTCCGAGTGAGAGGTTGTTCAGCATTGCTGGGGATGTTGTGACCCCCCACCGCACCTGCTTGGATCCTGGTTTGGTGGAGCAGCTGGTGTTCTTGAAGGTGAACCTCCTGCTGCTGGGGTTCCCCAAGCTTCATGTGCAGACGGCGTGAGTGCCACCCTCCTCACTCCATCTGCACCTATTTCCATTTTATTTTCCTAAACTAGTTAATGCCCCACTCTCAGAGCTGAACGGGGCACTCACTGTATCACCAGCCAGCAGGGGAAGAACATGTCTCTGCTGAGCTTCTGTGCCAGGACAAACTTGGAGGTATGGATGGAGCTATGAGGAAGGAGGCGGCCCCAGGTTCTGGGCAAGACCACTAAAACTGCATTCTGCCAGGGCTGGGGAGGTCGGGTGGGACTGCTGGTAGCATGGCAGCCCCAGGAAATGCCAGGACCAAGGATCCCCCTGGTTAAAGGCAGGTAGGAGGCACCATAACCTCCAGCTACCAAACACACGCACATAGTCCTGGCTGGGGAAAGCCCAGACCCATCACATCTTTGACAGGCCTGAGGCTTGCTGGTTGCAGTGGAGTTCTGAGGCTCCAGGTGAGCTCAGCTTAGCTGCCTGGGATACCAGCTTTCAGGTTGAAAAACCTTTGTCAGGCTGAGGAAGCACCTGCAGTTGGTTTGTACGTGCTGCTCCTGGACAGAAGGAATAGGACAGAAGCCAAAGCCTGGCCTAGCATGCAATGCAGGCAAGAAAGCCAGTCAGTGCAAATGCAAATGGATGCATCAGGGGGTCAGGGACAGGCTGAGGGTGGGGGGGGGAAGGGGGATATAGCAGCATAGGTAGAAGCGAAGAGGTACCTGGGGAGTCAGATGTCCAGCAGGTTGTAGTGTGTCACATATCCAATGTTTATATTGAGTCCATGAGTTTCATAGTTGGTAGGGTCAGAAGGGACCTGAGCAGATCATCAAGTCCGACCCCCTGCCACAGGCAGGAAAGAATGCTAGGGTCAGATGACCCCGGCAAGGTGTCTATCTAGCCTACTCTTAAAGACCCCCAGGGTAGGAGCGAGGACCACTTCCCTTGGAAGTTGGTTCCAGATCCTAGCTGCCCTGACTGTGAAGTAGTGCCTCCTGATATCTAGCCTGAATCTGTTTTCTGTCAGCTTATGGCCATTGTTACTCCTGGTAGTGCTCGGGGAACCTGGGACTCTCCCATTGCCTGCTGGTCTCCCTTGGCCAGTTTATAGATGGCCACCAGATCCCCTCTCAGCCTCCTCTTGTGGAGTCTGAACAGTTTCAGATCCTGTAGCCTATCCTCATAGGACCTGCCCTGCTGCCCCCTGATCATGAGAGTGGCCCTTCTCTGGACCCTCTTGATGTTGTCCACATCCCTCCTGAACTGCAGCGCCCAGAACTGGATGCAGTACTCCAACTGGGGTTGACCAAGATCGCATAGAGGGGGAGGATCACCTCAGTGGATCTGCTCGTGATGCATCTGTGGATGCATGACAAGGTGCGGTTAGCCTTTCTGACTGCATCCCCACATTGCCGGCCCATGTTCATCTCTGAGTCAATAATGACTCCAAGATCCTTTTCTGCCTCTGTGCTGGTGAGAGGGGAGTTCCCCAACCTGTAGATGTGCTGCTGGTTCTTCCTCCCCAGGTGCAGTACCTTGCACTTGTCAGTGTTGAAACCCATCCTATTCTCATCTGCCCACCTCTGTAACCTGTTGAGATCTGATTGCAGCTTGTCCTTCCCCTCTAGCGTGCCCACCTCCCCCCACATCTTAGTGTCTGCGAATCTGAACAAGGTGCTTTTCACCCCCTCATCCAAGTCGCTGATGAAGATGTTGAACAGCGCAGTCCCGAGGACCGAGCCCTGAGGAACTCCACTGCCCACATGCTTCCAGGTCGAAAAAGACCCGTCCACCACCACTCTCTGGGTAGAGCCCTCCAGCCAATTGGCAACCCATC
>NW_005842626.1:82759-84704 GCF_000455745.1 Alligator sinensis | reverse complement strand
CCGCTCTTCTTGGACTCCCAACTCCCCTCCGGGACCTCAGTTTCTGTACCTAGGAAGCTGAAGAAGTGAAGTTCATAGGCCCGGCTGTGAAAAGTGGTTTGTAAGTTTCCTTTCAGGATCAGGCCAGAGAGACCGGAGACAGAGTGGGTTTTTGGTGAGGAATGTGCCCCCACAGGTAGTTGGGTATTCTTGTCTTTGATAGATTCTGGTGTGCGGTTTGTGGGGGTCCTGGAGATTGTTGGCAGGTTTTGTGTTTTGAGCTGTAGGAAGTTGTCTTCTGGTGATGAGGTTAGGTTAGCAAGGTTCAGTGCTTGTATGAATTTACAAACCACTTTTCAGAGCCGGGCATATGCACTTCACTTCATCAACCTCCTAGGTACAGAAACTCATGGACTCAATATAGGCAATGGAATCCTGACACACTACAACCTGCCAGACATCTGACTCCCCAGGTACCTCTCCATTTTTACCTGCACTGCTACATCCCTTTTCCCCACCCCCCTCCCCAGCCTGTCCCTCACCCCCCGACGCCACCATTTCCATTTTCATTTTCACTGACTGGCTTTCTTGCCTGCATTGCATGCCAGGCCAGCCTTTGGCTTTTTTACTATTTCTTCCATCCAGGAACACCACACAGACCAAATGCAGGTGCTTCCTCAGCCTGACAAAGGATTTTTCAACCTGAGAGCTTGCTAAGATATATTTCTCTAACTACTCAGTTAGTCTACTAAAGGATACCAGATTGACCCTCTCCGGGGGAGGTGGCCGCAGGAAGACATGGAGACATCACCCGAGCAAGACAGGCGACACATGCAAGGAGTGCCCAGGTAAGAAACAGGGGTCCAGACAGTCTTCCTAATCGGGGGGGGTGGCATGCACAGCTATGCAAGGCCTTCAATGCCTATATACCAATGCTCGTAGTATGGGGAACAAGCAGGAGGAACTCGCCTTCAGAATAGCCAGTTCAAAACCAGACATAGTAGGGATCACAGAAATGTGGTGGGATTCATCCCACGACTGGGCAGTTAGCATTAGGGGCTATAGGCTTTACAGGCGGGATAGAGAAGGAAGGAAAGGGAGGGGATGTGGCGCTCTATGTCAAAGAGCAATACACATCCTCTGCCAGCAAAATGGGGTCGGAGGAGGGGCAAGCTGAAGTGCTCTGGGTCAAGATACAAGGGGGTCGTGGGGCAGAGGGATTTAAATGGTGGGGGTCTACTACAGACCCCCCCAACCAAGGGGAGGAGCTGGACCAGGAATTTTCAGGCCAGCTTGCAGAGGCACTTAAGGCAAGGGATGTAGTTGTCGTGGGTGATCTAAATTACCCGGACATCTGCTGGGAGGAGCAGTCAGCCAGGTCAGACTGTTCCAGGAGGTTCTTGGCCGAGATACAGGACCTCCGCTTAACCCAGGAGGTGCACAGTCCCACCAGAGGAAATGCCCTGTTGGCCCTGGCCCTGGCCACAGGCGATGATCTGGTAAGGGGGCTCCAGGTCCTTGACCACCTGGGTGATAGCAATCATCGCTTGCCGGAATCCACCATCCAGCGCAGGGTGTCAAGGGCCTGCAGCAAGGTGGTAGCCCTAGACTTCAAGAGGGCCAACTTCAATGAGTTGAGATTGGTGGGAGAGGCGCTGGGGGTTCTTGAGGGCAGGGGAACTCAGTGCCCAAGATGAGTGGTCGTTCCTTAAGGAGACGATATTTAGGGCACAAGGGTTGATGATCCCAACAAGAAGCAAGGAAGGCAAGAGTGCCCCAAAGCCCCCCTGGCTCACCAAGGACATCCGGGAATGCCTGGTTGCCAAAAAGGCAACGTACACCCGGTGGAAGGGGAGGGGCGGGGCAGGGCAGGCTGGGCTATCTCCGAAGAGGAGTATACCTCCGCTGCTTGGGCCTGCAGGGGGACTGTTAGGAAAGCTAAGGTGGACATAGAGCTAGGACTAGC
>NW_005842626.1:68325-81962 GCF_000455745.1 Alligator sinensis | reverse complement strand
GAGGTGGGCACGCTAGTAGGGAGGGAAAGACTGCAGCAAGACCTGGAAAGGTTGCAGGGGTGGGCTAACAAAAACAGGATGCGTTTCAGTACTGACAAGTGCAGGGTGCTGCACTTGGGCAGTAGTAACCAGCAGCACACTTATAAGATGGGGAAACTCCCTTCTTGAGCGCACGGAGGCTGAAAGGGATCTTGAAGTCATCATTGACTCCAAGAAGAACACGGGCCAACAATGTGAGGTCACAGTCGGCAGGGCTAACTGGACCTTATCGTGCATCCACAGGTGCATCTCAAGTAGGGCCAAGGAGGTGATCCTCCCCCTCTGCGCGACACTGGTCAGGCCACAGCTGGAGTACTGTGTCCAGTTCTGGGCACCCCACTTCAAGAGAGATGTGGACAACATTGACAGCGAGAGTAGGTTTAGATTAGACATCCATAAGAACTACTTCACAGTTAGGGCGGCTAGGATCTGGAACTAACTTGCAAGGGAAGTAGTGATGGCTCCTACCCTGGGGATCTTTAAGAAGAGGCTTGATGCCTACCTGCCTGGGGTCATTTCAGCCCAGTTTTCCTCCTGCCCAGGCAGGGGGTTGGACTTGAAGATCTACAAGGTCCCTTCCAACCCTACTTCTATGACCCAAAGGACTTTGTCTGCCAGTTCCTTAAACCAACACCCGTAGCACCTGTTCCCGGTCAGCTGACCAGAAAGATGCAGGGCCCTGGGCACATCTAAGTCCCAGGGCTGCAGCTGCCAGAAAGTTTTTCTGGCAGCTGCTGGAGAAGAAGCTCCTGCAGGAAAGGAAAGAAAAGAAAGGCTCTCATCCCTACTTCTATGACCCAAAGGACTTTGTCTGCCAGTTCCTTAAACCAACACCCGTAGCACCTGTTCCCGGTCAGCTGACCAGAAAGATGCAGGGCCCTGGGCACATCTAAGTCCCAGGGCTGCAGCTGCCAGAAAGTTTTTCTGGCAGCTGCTGGAGAAGAAGCTCCTGCAGGAAAGGAAAGAAAAGAAAGGCTCTCATCTGTGACACCTTGACTACCTGAAATGCTAGTGCTACTGTGCTGCAGTGCACTGCTTAACTGTTGTCATTTAAAGTGGTGGGCTGAGCTGAGGCTGGAGGGGAGGAGGAAGCCTCATTGGGGCACACTACCATGTCATGTACAGGCCCCAGCGCCAGTGAGGGTGCGCCTTAACACACAGTGTCACCCATGTCATGAGTTTTGCTTGTCAGCAACCTGAGGTCCAGTTTCCCTCAAACCCGTGCACCTATCTCCTTGAAACTTGGCAGACTTTCATGCCCTCAAAAGTGATTACCATTCCTGAATTTTTTATCCGAATCAGCCAAAAAGTGACAAAGTTATAAGTATTTCAGTGATTCCCCATTATACTCTATGGCCGAATCTCTGAATCTCTCCAAATAGGTGCTGAATCTTCTGAAGCTGATTCAGCCAAATGGATTCAGAACAGTGATCTGAACCTCCAAATCGAATCAGAATCAAATACTTCCCTATTTGCACAGGTCTGCTGCCAAATACACAGGCAGTCTTCAATGAGCCTAGGGTGGAGAGTCAATTTTGGTTGACTTGGGCTGCTGAGGGAACTTTCCCCTGTAATTTACAGGAGGCATAGCCACAATTTGCCTCCTTACATGAATGTTCCCAATATTCTTTCAAAAGTTGCAGATCTCTATGGTTTATGCTAACGTGACCCTCCCTTCTGGCCCCAACTACAGAACAGCAGGAGGTATACAAGGTGGCCACTGAAAGCCTCACTGCCTGTGCTGTAGATGGTCCTGTCTCATGACTTTAAGTCACTGGGCCTCCTTCCAATGAGACATGTGGGCTTCCATGAGAGAAAGGTCTCATGTTACATCAGAAGACTGGATTATATCAGTGCTTTACTGACTCCTTGCTGGAATGACAAGCTTGTGTGGCTGTTTTCCCTTCAACTCCCACTGTCAAAGATGCCTTACTATCTTCAGTTAACTGCCTCCTCTCCTCTCTCACCTCAATCTCTACCAAAGCTTGATCTGTCTGCTATTCTGAAGAAAAATTCTTCTTCAGCCCTTGGGAGGAAATGATCACATCAGAATCTGGGACACTCTCTGACTGTGGTATGGATGCTGGGTGGTGGGATACATTCTCGGAGACCTCCAGCCCTGTCCGCAAGGTGTCAAGATCAAGCTGCAAAAGCTTGTAAACTTTTCCCAGGACTTTTAATAACACAACAGCAAGGACTCGCTGAGGAAGGGAAAGACCACTGGCTCTAAATCTCAATGCACCCCTGTCCATAACTTGCAGGTGTTACCATTCAATAACTCAGCCTTCGTGGGGAACAGGCCTTCCAGGCCTCCTCCCCTTTCTCTCACTATCTTAGCTATCTCTGCCCTGCTCTGGGGCCTGCCTCCACCTTGCTCCAGGCACTGCTGGTATCTCTTCCTCCCCAAAACACCGGTTCATAAAACAAAACAGAAAGTCGGGGTAGTGTCTTAACTAAACATACCCCACACTGGGTACACTAGCTTTATAATAGAAAGGAGACACCGTTGCTTTAACACAAACTGCCTTAGGCTCAAGCAATCATGCAACAGAAAAAAAAGGACTGACCTTTTGTTTCCTATTAAGTACAACTTAACAGGGAGACGCTTGTGTTAAGCAGCTCCTTTTTACACACTCCAATCCCCTTCCTTTCTCCTCCCCACCCCAAGGGAATACAAGCTTTGCTAGCACTATGCAATCCTAATGGCCCTGGAGATAGCAGAACCCCACTCCCAAGGGCCCCATGTGTCCTGTGTAATCATCATTTGGGGCTCCCCATTCCCACAGTTTTGCTTTACTTGATAGGGACTTTGTAGTTGACAGCAGGTATAGCCATGCTATAAGCCTCGAAGTGCCACCAAGGCTGCCTGCAGACATGGAAAAAAAAACCCAAACAAACCCAACGCTTGACTTTAAACTTGGTGTGCTCCTGCATGAAGCCCAGCGCATGTCCAGAGGCAGCACATTAGTTGGACCCTCATTTCCTAACATCTGTATAGACTGGGCACTTCAGTGGGGCTTCTTTGACACATTTATCTACCACCTGATTGAATAAGCTATCAGAGGAAAGCACCAAAAGTCCCGCTGAAACACTCAATCTATATAGATGCTGCCAAGCCAGGTTGAAGTAACGTTTGCTTCTTCCAGTAAAGCACAGTTTTTTTCAGTTTTTTTCCACATCTGTCAGTGCCCAAAGTTATTGGGAGGAGGAGTCATGGACACTGCATCTTGAATATGGAGAGCTCACAAAGGGGGATGCAAGAAATGCTGCTGTAGTGTGGGTACCCTGGCACTCCCCAGTTGAGTTGGCATCCAGCCATTCCCTCCAGAGAGCTGGGACCTGGCATTCCCTCTGGGTGCCTCGGATGTCAGTGCTGAGAAGCGCTGTAGTGAAGAGAGACGGTGGCAGGACAAAGGCTGCCATTTTCCCATGCCCGACTGGCTGTTCCTCCTCAAGACTTGTGCTAGTTCTGCTGACTTGCCCAAAGAGCTCATACATCTGCTCAGCAGTCCCGAATAAGACAAGGGTCTTCTCAGCTATGGCTGGGCTAGGCCTTGGGCCAGAGCCTTCTAGCATTCTTCCAGGTCAATACTACTGCTGTCACTGGACAGCTCTGGCTCTACCAGAATTAACAACTAAGTGGGGGGGGGCGCTCAGTGGAGTAGTCTCTAGCAAGGACCCATAGACAGCTCCTCCTAGTATGGGCATGACACCAGCTGGGTACTTAAAATACAACTTGTATCATGGGCTCTCTTGCACCATACCTTAAGTACCTTCACCTTGGTCTAGCACTGGTGGCAGTCTTGGCTGTCCCTGCAAGCTGCCATCTCTGCTGTGATTTGCTCATAAAGAACCTGGTTCTCATGGCTGTTCCTGAGGGACCTTTGGGAGCTCTCCTCATTCAAGATAAAGAAGGTGTTCATGACCCTATGCTCATCTACAGTTCATGCAAAGCTTCACGGACAAAGATATTTTTCAGGTGCAGGCAGTGTGGTGCATAAGTGGATAAATTCTTGAGATCATGCTGCATTTGAGAAGCCAAGTTCCTTGGGTGGCAGTCCCAAAAGTGGTGCTGCAGCATACCTTTGCACCTTGCTTTACAAGGCAAAGTCACATGCAGGGTCTATGACTCCAAGGGTGTGGAGTTCGGAGCAAGTCAGAAGGGCTACACTGGGAGGGGGCAGGGGTTGAAAGTAAGAGTACAGCAGACCAACCAACTCCCTAATCAAGCTCTGCTGGAAGGTACATACTTAACATGAAACACTTCATAGTAGAGCACTTCAAAGCCATTCCTATTCCTGTTTCATCCTGAGTTATTTATTTGGTTCAGGCCAATTTGTAGAGCTTCAGTGCTATGCAGAGTCTGTTCCCTCAGTTTTTTGAGTGCTTTAAAAGCACTTGGTAACTTCGAGAGCTACAAACATTACATCTGTCCATGCTATAAGATAACGTTAGTTGGGAATAAAAGATGACACCAATGAATTTCAGAAGGACCCAAAACAAAATTAAGCAACTGAACAACATGGTGGCAAATCTGTCAGTGTCAGCAGTAAGTACAGAGTACGACAGAATTAGGCTGCTTCATGCATTATCAGGGTGGAAATTCTTTTTTTTTTTTTTCTTTCCACTACAAGTAACACACAGTGCTTCACACTTAAAAGCAAAAATGCAGAGAAAGATTAAATCCACATTCAATCCACCTGAGACCCTTACATCTATATTTGAACAATGTAAAGATTTTTCCAGTGGCTTTAAAAAAGGGAGTCAGGTTTTCTAAAGCTTTTGCATTACTGCTGGTACTCCAGAAGATGCTGCATCTCAACATCTTTCTATGACAAAAATGATCTTCTATGTAATATTTTGCTGTTGCACTGGCAACAAATAGAACAAACAGACAAATAGAAACAAGGTGTTCCATGCTCCTGTAAAGTTCTAGGCTCCCTAACGTGCAGGCAAATTAAGAGTAAGTGTGCTTTTCCACCTCACTCCACTGGGGAAGAAGATCTTCTCAGCCAGAATGCTGACCTGCTTGACCAGGCTTTAAACTAAGCTCGCTGGGGAACGGGCAAACAACCACCAGAGAAAGCGCGCCAAGCATCAACCGCAAGGTCAGCAGGTTAGGATGCTCAAGGAAACCCACTTCTATGCCAGCCCAGGAACAGAGCTTCTCCATAAGTACAAGGAAGCCTAGGGCCTCCCACAGCATACTTATTTGCCTGTACACTAATGCTAGGAGTTTGGGGAATAAAGAGGAGGAACTGGTTCTGCTAAACAAAAGTGACTATGATCTTACAGGGATAACAGACCTGGTGGGACTCCTCTTATGGCTGGACTGTGGGTATAAATGGCTATACTCTGAACAGGACAGACTGTACTGAAAAAAGGGGTGGGGGGGCTCTCTATGTGAAGGAGATCTACATGTCCCTACAAGCTGAGACTGGCAGCCAAGGAGGACAACTGGAGACCCTTTGGGACAGACTATGAGTGAAGGGGATACACTGGTAGGAGTCTACTACAGACCTCCAAACCGGGAACAAGAACTTGACCAAGAATTTGTCAGGGAACTGGCCGAGGCTGCACGCTCTCAGTGCATGTTTGTCATGGGAGACTTCAAATACCTGGACATCTCATGGGAAGAGCATTTGGCCTAATCAGATTGGTCTCAAAGCTTCCTTACATGCGTGGATGAGTTCTACCTGTCTCAAGAAGTTTATGGACCAAAAAGAGGTAAGGAGCTGCTGGACCTGGTACTGGCCAAAGGGGATGATCTAATCAGTGACCTAGGAATCGAAGGGAAGTTGGGTGACAGTGACCATGAGTTCATCACTTTCACTATCCATCGCAAAGCTGGCAGCTCAGCCAGCAATGTAGTAGTCCTCAACTTTAGGAAAGCTAACTTTCATAAGCTCAGGAGGCTTGTTCTTGAGGCCCTGAGAGGCCATGATTTCACAGGGAGGGGAGTTCAAGATGAGTGGTTGCTCCTTAAGGAAGCAATCCTAGAAGCACAAGAGGAGTCCATCCCAACCCATAGGAAAGGTGGTAAAAGGGCTCAACAACCCCCTTGGCTCAACAGGGAATGCATGGACCTCCTACATCTAAAAAGAGAAGCTTATAAAGGATGGAAGACAGGAAACACCACTAAGGAGGAATATTCTACGCTGGTCCTCACTTGCAGGGAGTGACCTAGGAAAGCCAAGGCTGCAATTGAACTCCAACTGGCTACATGAATCAAGGACAATAAAAAGTCCTTCTTCAGATATGTCAAAATAAAAACACGGGCAAACTTGGACCCCTGCTAAACCCTTACTGACACCCAGGAAAAAGCCAATCTGCTTAATAATTACTTTGCATCAGTTTTTCATCAGCCCAAAGGGATCACCCTGCCTAACATGATGTGGGATGAGCAGGGTGAGGGTGAATATATGCCCACCATTGGCATGGATCTTGTGAGGGAACATCTTAAGAGGCTGGACCCCCACAAATCAGCTGGTCCAGACAGACTGCACCCAAGAGTGCTAAAGGAACTGGCAGACATCATAGTGCAGCCACTGGCAAGGATATTGGAGAACTCGTGGCACTTGGGCAAAGTACCTGAGGATTGGAAGAGGGCCAATGTGGAGCCCATCCTCAAGAAAGGGAGGAAAGACGACCCAGGAAACTACAGGCCAATCAGTGTGACTTCAATCCCTGGGAAGATTTTTGGAAAAAATTAGCAAAGAAACCATTCTTGACAGGCTAACAGAAGGCAACATTCTGAGGGATAGCCAGGACGGGTTTGCTGAGGGTAGGTCTTGCTTGACCAATCTCATTTCCTTCTATGACCAAGTGACATCTATGACCTGGACAAAAGGGAAGAGGTTGATATATATTTGGACTTTAAAAAGCCTTTGCCCTGGTAGTCCCATGATGTCCTCGTAGAAAAACTGGGCAACTGCGGCCTCGACGTCTCCACAGTCCGATGGCTGGGGAACTGGCTTTAGGGACAGATCCAGAGAGTGGTAGTTGATGGAACCAAATCAACATGGCATTCAGTGACTAGCGATGTCCCCCAAGGCTCCGTTCTCGGACCTGTACTCTTTAATGTCTTCATGAATTATCTGGACACTGGTGTCAGAAGCGGATTGGCTAAGTTTGCTGATGACACCAAACTTTGGGGAAGAGTGTCCACACTTAAGGATAAGCTGGTAATCCAGGCCAAACACAACAGGCTTGCAAGGTGGGAAGATGAAAACCTGATGGCATTCAATACGTAGAAATGGAAGGTGCTCCACCTCAGGGAAAAAAATCCCCACACCACACTTATAGGCCTGGCAATGCTGTATTTGCTAGCACCATAATCGAAAGAGACCTGGGGGTCACGACTCATCAAAAGATGAACATGAGCCACTAATGCGATACCACAGCTGGCAAAGCAAACAAAACTCTTGTTTGCATACCAATGCATCTCGAGCAAGACCCAGGATGTCATCCTCCTGCTGTACTCGGCTTTGGTGAGGCCTCAGCTGGAGTACTGCATCCAATTCTGGGCTCCACAATTTAGGAAGGACATGGAGAAGTTTGAAAGAGTGCAGAGGAAAGCCACACATGATCAGAGGGCAAGAGAACAGGCCTTATGAAGAGAGGCTGCGAGCTATGGGACTCTTCAGCCTGGAGAAGCACAAGCTCAGGGTGACTTGGTGGCAGCCTATAAGTACATCAGGGTTGTACATCAGGATCTGGGAGGAATGCCTCTTCACCAAAGCACCCCAAGGGATGACAAGGTCCAACGGTCACAAACTCCTGCAAGCTCATTTTAAGCTAGACGTAAGGAAAAACGTCTTTGCTGCTAGAGCCCCCAAGGCCTGGAACAGACTTCCCCCAGAGGTGGTATAAGCACATACTCTCTCTGGAAACTTTTAAGAAACACTTGGATGCTTATCTTGCTGGGATCCTTTGACCCTAGCTGACTTCCTGCCCCTTAGGCAGGGGGCTGTACCGGATGATCTTAAAAAGGTCCCTCTTCCAGCCCTAATGTCTATGAAATTAATGTGTGCTTTTCACTTCTATAATGTTATACATGGGCGAAGAATTTTGGAAATAACAATTCCTCATAACACCTAATTATTTTTATCTACAAAAGGCTGAAAAAAAACTAACACAGAACAATTAAAGAATCAAAGATTTAAACTATTTTGTGATGCTGAGACTTTTGGCTGCTCCACTAATAGCATTTAGGCTTAAGCACCTAGAATTCCTGGGAGCTGCTGTGTAGTGATTTGACCACTGTCTATGCAGCAACTGTACCTAGTAAAAACATAATTCAGAGAGTTGGTAGATTCAGCACAATCATTTCTTGTATATAACTACATCCACAATTTTTCTTACCTTCTCCCCTGGATCTTGGAAAAATTCATTCCAATTTTTAAGCAGGGACATCAAAACAGAATTATTGTGATACTTGATTAAAAAGCAAGGCAAAGCTGTAACTCCTTCTTTCTGGCAAAGTTTATCATATGCCTTCTGGAGTACTTGAATCTGAAGACAAAAGATTTATTAACAAGCAGTTAGAATTACCCTAATCAACACCTTTTTATTATTACTTTGCACTGCTGCAAACATAGTGATGGAGAAATGTTAAAAGAGCTTGCAACAATGGAAAGCTCCTGGGGCTGTAGGAGACAGAAATAGGAGCACTGGTCTCAGACTACAGTACAGGAATTTTAGGTTGAAAATTAGGAAGAACTTTGTGATTATTAGGGTGGTTAAGCACTAAAACATCCTCCTTAGGAAGCTTGTGGAATTTTTCATCCCTGGAAGTTTTTAAAAGTAGATAGACACTTGGCTGAGATGTTTTAGTCAGGATGATCCTGTCTTGAATGGGGAGCTAGACTAAATGACCTCATGAGGTTCCTTCCAGCTCTAAAACCCTATAATAAATCCATTCTAATTGTAGCGTGATATGGGCAAACTCCCAGGCCCGGTCATAGTTCCAACCTGTCACCTGACTTTGGGCAAGCCACCTGCGTTACTTGCCTGCCATGCGTTGTTGTACATTAATCAAGATGCTAATTAGACGGGAGGCTGGCCTTCAAGCACCCTTATGTTCACAGGCAGTAAATACACAACTCCAACCTTCCCTTTATCATGTCCCATGCCTCACAGATGTCATCTCTGAGCTGGTCTATGCTACGGCCTGAGGCCAGGTAAACTCAGTACATGGTTAGACCTCTCTCATGCTGCCCTGTTGAGGGCCTCACTCATACAGCCCCCCTCTTACAAGGCCTCTATCACTCCTCCTGCTCTCACCAGGCCTCTCGCACTCATGTCCTTTACTGGGCCTCATTCACTTCACCCTGCTCCCTTAAGTGACCATGTGGGTCATCACTCAGGCTTATCCCTTCTCTCCTTGACCAGCCCTTTTGGGCCTGTCCCACAACCCTCACATATGTGGTGGCCGGGCAATTAGTCAAACCCTGGGCTGACTTCGCCTCTAGCCCCACACCAGGTAACTCATCCCTCATTGGGGTCAGTCACCCCCTTTTACTCACGGCTCCTTCTGTGCTGCCTACTCAGCCTCAGGCCCACACACAGCCTCAAGGATCTGAAAACTTACCTGGGCCTCAATGCACTCACCCCTCAGCCAGGGCCTCAACTCTCCTCTCCTGGGGCTCCAGGGTCTTACCTTCCAAAAGGCTTGTGTCCTTCACTTGGGCATACCTGGCTCCACTATTCTCCCTGGGCTCTGGTGCCCCTCATTGGGTGTCCCTGGCCCAACTGCTCTCTGGGGCCTTACACCCCCACAGGCTCAGGTGCCTCACATGGTCGTGCCCAGCCCCAGTACACACCCTGGGGTCTTACACCCCTACAGGGTCAGGTGCCTCACATGGGCATGCCTGGCCCCACTACCTGCTTGGGGATCAGGTTCCCCTCCCTACTCCTCTCTGGTCTTATAACCCACCAGACTTACCTCCACGATGTTCCTTGAACAGCAGGGCAGCCGGGTGGTGTTGCTCCCTCAGCTGCTGGCAGCAACTACTGCCCCAGCCCTGAGAGCCAGGATCTTAAAATGGACGCCTCATCAGGGCTAACCTGCACCTGTGTGTTGCCTGCTCTCCTCAAAGTGGCAGACACCACAGGTGCTCTGCCACCCACCTTCCCCCTTAAAATTGGTTCCTGGGGAAGGCTTTTCCCTGATACACCCACGGCAGGCTCACTCACAGCCTGCAACAGCCCTTAAGTGATGAGCACTCCGTTGGTGCGCTCCTTCCCCCTTAAAATGGACTCCTCAAAGGTGTCTCCTGGTTGCCCTCCTTGCAGGCCCTTCTCCTGCCTGCTGCAGCCCGTACTAAGTGGCAGACACCCCAATTGTGCTCTGCCACAGTAGAAACAGCAAGAGAGAGCTATGTACTCTGATCTGTTTTTAAGTTATGAAAATTAATTTTACAGGATCAGATACTAACAAAAATTCATCACAGTAAGTTCACACATCAGCTCAACGTACTTTGGTAACTCAATTGTTTATTTCAATTGCTGTTTTTGATAAATACAGCATAATAATCAAATATGCTATAGAAGAGGTTATATATTTTTCTAATACTCATTTGTAACCAACCACCTAGAATATTCTTATAAAAACACTTCTAAACCATTTTTAGGCATATTAATTGCACTCCACAATAAAGGAGGCTAAGTTGCTTTGTGCAACTTGTGTTACTCTGTAGCAATCTGAATTAGCAGCTCTTCCACAACCCCTCACTATGGGGTTCTACTTCGTACTGATTTTTGTGGCATTAAAACTGCTGTAACATTCTATATTAAACTCCATTTAAAATCAAAAGGTACAACTGAAAAGTTTATTTTTTAAAAGTTTGTTATTTTTATGTAAAAAGTCTCCGATTGATTTATCGACTTCCCTGCTCAGTTACATATCTAACATTTTCCAGAGTATTTCTAGAATTTTTCTAAACCAGAAGAATGATGATGTTCAATTTATTTTCAGTGAAACTGCTCTGTACTATCAACTAACATTAGTTTTAGTCAAAAAAAAATTTGAAAGTCAATTTAACTTTGATCTATAAACGAAAAAACATTCTACCATAGTCCATGCATGGAGATAGAAAATATTCCCTAAAACTGGCAGACAGAAAAAGTATTTTTAATTTCACTGGTCTTCAAGGAAAAGCCTGAGGCCAATGCCAGTCAGTCATTCTAATTTCTAAGTTTTCCTTGAGAGCATTCCTCTGTGTGTAAAGTGTCTTATGCAGATTACTTTCATTTTACAACTCTTCTTCATAGTTCATAGCTCAAACTAGAGGTGCACCGATATATCACTAAAAGGAAAATTAACATTATCGGCTATCAGCTTTTTTTAGGCCAGTGTAGCTGATAAAGTTCAGTGATAAACATAATACGTCTTCTGGCCAGGACCCCCAGATACTGCATGCACGTGTGCAGCCACACGCATGCACATGGACAAGAATGCAGCTGGGCAGCATGGAGAGCAGCTCCTTGTAGGCAAGTCTGTGGAGGGGGTGGGGTATGGCGGGGCAGATCGAGGCCTCCATGATGAGGGAGTGGGGCAGGGGCAGAGACAGGGGCATGGGCTGGGGTACTGCACAGCCAGGGCAGTGAGTGTGACCGGGGGCGAGGAGCAGGACAGATCCACGGGCAGCTCATGCAGGGGACATGGGGGGAGCAGCTCCCCACTGCTGTGCATACCCCCCTGGGGAGAAGTATGGGGGGCATATGCCACCCCCACCCACCCCCAGATTTGTGCGTGGGGTGGATGCAGGCTGCTCGCTGTGTGCTTGGGGCTCTCCGCCCTGCTGCCTTTCCCTCAAGAGCCCTGTGCTGGCTATGTGCCCCCTGCCTGCCCGGCAGCAGCTGAGGCGGCAAGTTGCGTCTCCCGCTGTTGGGTGAGCAGGGGACATGTGGCCAGTATGGGCCCCCAGGGCAAAAGCAGCAGCGTGGAAAGCATAGCAACAACTGGAGGACCAGGTTCTGGCTATAGAGGAGGAAAGAGGCCGTAGAGGGATGGCTGAGGGGCATTCCAGGTGTTTTTCTATTTTTTGTTAGCTCTGCCAGGGGCAGGGTGAGGGAGAAGGAAAGAGAGAGCCTGGGACAGGCTGCAACTGAAAGGGCCAGAGCCTGAACTCCAAGCTAGACAGAGACTGAAGCTAATAAACTGGGCCAGAGCAAGTGGGCCCAGGCTACAGGTCTACAGGCAGAGTAACCTGCAGGCCAAGGCCAAGAGGGCTGAAGCCTGTACAGGAGCATGAAGGACAACAGAGCAACACCCACAAGGCAGGAGCGTAGCTGAAGGGAGAGGCTGAAGGCCTCAATTAAAAGCCCCTATTGCTTAATTAGGGTCCCAGAAAGCAACTGAAGACTATGAGTTGTGCCAGTAAGACACCAGCTGGTCCACTAGGGCACAAGAGATGCCCACAGTGAATGGCAAGGGTTTTAGTTGGTGGGCAGAGAGCCTAGAGACCACAAGAATCCAGATGAGTCAGCCAAACACCACTGAGAGCCCTCTGCCCTCATACAGAATTTAATTATTGGGAGGCTGTGTGGGGGGGGGGAGGAGGGGATGTTAAATTTGTTTATCCCACGCTGCTATAGCAGGAAAAGCAGTAGCTCCCTTGCTCCTACCCTGCTGCCCCTATTCAGGGGCAGCCTCCCATTTGAGATCAGAAGAATATCAAGGTGTGGCGGGTAAGATAAAAAGGGAGGTTATATGGAGGACCGGTCAGGCCAGGGACACACTGCTGACAGCTTCAGAGCAGCAGAGCTGCAGGAGAAGGTAAAGGCGGGGAAGGGAAGATAGGCTGCAGGGAGGAGCAAGGGGGTGGGCAAAATGCGGCCCACGGGCCAGATGCGGCCCGCCAGCCCATTCTATCCGGCCCGTGGGGCCCCTAAAAAATTTAGAAAATGAATATTTATCTGCCCCTGGCTGCCTGTCATGCGGCCCTCGCTGGCTTGCCAAAACTTAGTATGCAGCCCTCTGCCCGAAATAATTGCCCGTCCCTGGTCTAGCCCCATACCACTGCTTTTCCTGCCACAGCAGCATGGCGGGGAACAAAATTAACACAACCCCCCAATAATTAGATTCTATATGTGAAAAATTATAACAAATGCTATACATAAAAAATATATACATCTAATTATTGGGAGGATCATCTTAAATTCAAAGCTGTCTTGGATTCAAGTAAAGTTGGTACTTTACAAAAAGAAAAAACAAGAAGCACCATGACATGATAACTCATGATTTACGCATAGATTAGAGGCCTGCAGGATAGATCCTACGAGGAGAGACTGAGGGACCTAGATCTCTTCAGCCTCTGTAAGAGAAGGCTAAGAGGTGATTTGGTGGCCGTCTACAAGTTTGTCACGGGGGGCAGCAAGGATTAGGAGATGCTCCGTTTACCGAGGCACCCCTTGGAGTAACTAGAAGCAATGGCCACAAACTGACAGTGAGCAAATTTAGACTAGACATTAGGAAGACCTTCTTTATGGTAAGGGTTACCAGAATCTGGAATGGGCTTTCAAGAGAGGTGGTGTTCCCCCCTACCTTGGGGGTCTTTAAGAAGAGACTGCACAAACACCTGGCTGGGGTCATC
>NW_005842626.1:36255-68315 GCF_000455745.1 Alligator sinensis | reverse complement strand
TTCCTGCCCAGGGCAGGGGGTCGAACTTGATAATCTGCTGAGGGCCCTTACATCCCTGAAAATCTATTAAATCTATAACACGACTGATAAAAACGAAACACACAAAAGGGCTGAGAGTGGGTTACATTTCTCTCAAAATTGTCCTGGCCTTAACACTACTCTTGAATCTGGCTAGTGACCTCAGCCTCCCAGACATCACCTTTTAAAAAGGGTAGCAATGCTGTGTTTGGTTAACCTTCTGTGAAAATGGAATCCGCCCATCCATCCCCCTCAAGACATGCATTCCATCACTTCAGCTTAGTGTACTGCATTACTTGTTCCTGTTAGTGTGAACGCGAAGTTCAAAAGTCAAAGCATTTAGTATGAGATAATAAGAATGAACAGTAATAAAAGATTTTTACAGTTGGTGTTTTGAGTACCTGACTTGGAGAGAACCTTTCCCCCAAAGGAACTGGCTGTTGCACAACTGGTATCCCATCTGGGAAGCAGAGTGCAGGGTAGCAAAACCAGTAATAGAAATGATATTTTTTTAAATCCTAAGGAAAAAAAAATACACGTTAGATAAGATATTTGTAAATATAAAAGTGTGTGTAAATATAAAATACATGATCTAGTGATGGAGAGACTGCTTTGCACATAAAATGGTGCATATATATATTTATTTAGTTTGAGTAAGAGTAAGGGGTACACCATATATCAACACATATTCAACTGACAGGCATAGATGAAAGGAATTTTCTCATTTAGAAAAGGGCTTCACCAGCCCCTGCACCAAACGGAAGAGAACCTTAACTAGCAAATTAAAAAATATGTTATTAGAATACTTCCAATTAAAGCCATGGCCATGTTCCTGTAAATACTTTTGCATGCGCCTAATTTGATCATAGGAGCATATAAGTAAGAACAAGTACAAGTACTATGCAGAACTGGAGCAAGGACTTGCATAAGAAAAGTTTCTGCTCTGTAAGAGATGACAGCAACATTTTAAATGATTTGCCAGAAGTCACACAGATCTGCTACAGAGCTGGGAACTGAACCCAGGAGTCTTGTCTCCTAGCACCCATCACACTCTTTGCACAGATCACTGTAAGCCTGTGAAGTGTTTGCTGGTGGTCTGTAGATAGCTGGCTAGCCATATGGTGCTGGGTCTCCTTTCTACCTGCTGAATTGCATCAACACAGAAATAGACACAATGAATACTATCCCACTACTTGTGAAAACCTAAAAATTATATGATAGCAACTGCTTTTAATGGTAGTACAAGCCTCATGTTTAGAAAACACAGTCCAGCTCTGTATAAAAATAAACAAGTGATATGTTAATACATGCACAATGTAATTTTGAAAGGATAAAGATGGAATTTCTACCATCTTTTTAAAAATGATCGCTGTGACCAACATGAAAATATGGATTTACCATATTTACTCTGTTTTAAGACTAGCTCCCCCACTCAACATGGGGATAAACACCCTTTGTCTTAGAATTGAGCATGACAGTGGTAGGAGGGCAAGCAGCTGCTGTGGCTCCTAGGAAAAGGGGAAGATGGGGAAGCAAAGGCAGGGGGTGGGTGGGAGGAAGGAAGCAGGCAGGGGGCAGGCACAAGCAGGGGACCAGCTACTTGACCTCCCTACAACCTGCCCCGCCACTGGCTGTTCCCCTGCAGCAGTGATGGGGGGATGAATTAAAGATGACCCTCCAATAATTAGATGCTATACATGGAAAAGTATAACAAATTTATAAAATTTCCATGTATAGCATCTAATTATTGGAAAGCCATCTTCAATTCAGGATCATCTTAGATTCAAGTAAATATGGTACCTCTAACTGTTACAACTGAAAAACATGGTGGATTTTTCTTGACAGAAGTATTCCCATGGGGCTGGCAGGAAGTAACAGAAAGCACAGCATGTTATTTTGGTACTGCTTTATTTTGACTCAATCTTAAATTTGAATTCATACTCTTAAAATGTCTTTATTCAGGTGTTCATGGTTTTATGTAATCTATGTAATTTCATCTTTGGTAATTTAAGAGACTAGTAGTGCAAATGCACCGGCGTGCACACACAATAGCTGAGCACCATCATGCACATAGTTATGCCTTTAGGAATATACAGAAACTTGATGAAACATACAATTCAACTTTAAATCAGAAATAAAAGTTGAATACAGTAACCATTTGTCCAGTGTGACCAATGCTATTATTTTGAACATTAAAACCTTCTGCTAAGAAATTTTTTTTTTCATATGGGAATGTCAGAGAAAAAAAAAAGAATCAGATTAGATTAAAAGTTAAGTGAACATTAAGCAGTTCTATATTTACCCTAGAAGGAAGAAAATTCCTTGAAGTCCAATTAAAGACAGATCTACTAGACATGCCTGTAAACAGTCTCAAAAGGATATTTTCAAATGTGCAAGAGGTCTATAAATATGGCCCTGCCCAGTAAAAGTATGGCCCTATCCATGCTCAATTCCATGGGACAATATCTCGCCTTTAAATTTAGTATATGAACATAATTAAGGGCTGGGATGGATTGAACACCTGTAAATACCAGTATGTACAAAAACAAGGTAAATAAAGTCATTGAGAGAACTACATGCAGTAACAACTCTGACATATTAAACCAAACTCTTAAAACTGATGTTTTTAGACTTTCAAAATAGATTACAGGATTTAACAACTCAGCTAGTATTAACCTTGACAGAAACAGCAAGGCTTTGAGAAGCTTCAGCAGCTGATTCAATTTGGAGGAGATTTGGCCCAATTTGGTAGCCAAATCTCCAAATCCGAATTGAATTGAGAGACCCATTAGAAGGTCCAAATCCAACTGGAAGCCTCCAAATCAATTCAGAAAAGATTCAGCGCCGATTTGGAGAGTTGGCCATAGACTAAACAGGCAGCAGTCCTCACCTGTTGGGCAGAGTGGGGAAGGAAGGAGTGTAGGGAGGGGGGCAGATCAAATGCCCCCACAGTGAGGGAGGGATTGGGGCTGGGGCTAGGGCTGGGACCAGGGCTGGGGCACACACCAATTTCCATGCCTTCCTGAACTGGCGGCACGCAGTGGCGGGAGCCCCCTTCCCTGAGTCCTGTTCCCCCCCCCGCCCCAGGTGGGCAGGTTGCCCCAGCCCCAGATCCCCCCCCCCTCACTGTGGGGGTGTTGATCTGTCGAGGTCCATGCCCCTTCCCTCCCCCCTCCACCCACCACAACAGATTTACCAGCTGGAGGCAGCTGTGTCTAGCATCGAGGACTGCTGCCTGTTTAGCTTATGGCCAAATCTCTGACTCACCGAATTGAATCACTAGCCCTCCAAATCAGTCAAATCCAAGTTGAATACTTGGCACTTCGCACTGGCCTAATTACACATACACACGCACACCCCCATATCCATATCCAGCTTGTCTATATACCATAGTTCATTCATAGCATCTGACCAAGTATGTTGTTGTCTATGAAAGCTCATGCCTCCCAGACCCAGTTAAGTTCTGCCCTCCCCTACCTTTTGTCTGACTTCAGACTAAGATAGCTAACTACCTCCGTGCATACAGCTGAAACAATTCTGCTCATTTCAGAGGTTATGCAATGCTGCCCAATACAGTAAAGGTGTTTAGTGCTCTAAATTCCATAACTCCTGGGATACTTTCAGTAACAGGTTTTAATTACACTAGAACCAAATCAGTCTTTAAAGCCAAATAAATGAAGTAACATGCAGTTTACTTGGCACAAACTGATGTTCTGTTTGCTTGAACTATAGGATTAATTTCAAATGCTTTCTGTAGCTGGCAAAGTAAATTCATTTTAAGACGCCCTGGAGAGGAAAAAGACACACAGTGCATGCATATCATGAGCTCAGTCATCTCTGTTCCAAAAGTTACTATGTCAAACTTCTGAATAGCATTATCATTCATTTTCACACGCATGGTTTTGACCAATATTTGTTAAAACTTTCAATCATTTGGATCTGAGTAGTGTTAAAAAAAGAGCTTTCTAAACTAATTAACTATATTGGGGCTATCCAACTGGCAGTCCATGGGCTGCATGTGGCCCTCAGTCTTCTGCCCAATAGATGCTGTCCCCATCACTGCAGCAACTTAGGTACTTGGAGTGTTCAGACTCCTCCTGCCTCCTCCAGCTTGTGCTTCCTGCCTCCATTTCTGGAAGTGGAGCAGGATAGGGCCAAGTACCTGAGTGCCATACACGTGGCAGGGGAAATTCAGTTTGCCCTCACCACGAGCTAAGTGCACCACTGAAAGTGAGTTTTCACTGCCTGGGCTTTGCTTGCAGTGGGGGAAAGCCCACATGGCCCACACAGCAGGGGAAAGCCCGGCTGCTCAGGGCCCATGTGGCATGCCACCCCTCGCCATCCAGACATTAGACAGCCCTGGACTAAAATTCAGATGTGCCAATCTGTTGAGGCAATCTGCACTGAGGTTTTGCAAGTACAAGTTGGATAATGTTAGGGTATGTGCTGCTTTCAATGATCTGTCAGAGATCGGTGCAAATGCCTTACAGAGTATTGGACAGCAAATGCCTTATTGAGTGCTACTGACGGATTTGCAAATTAAGATTTTGGGTGTGTGGGATGTCCTGATGCAAGCCTCACTGTTATGGAAACAACAGCTGTGCCTAAAACTGCTTGTGAATCACTACAGGTTGAAAAGTATATATAAAAAAAGAAGTGTTAGAAACTATTCAACATAGAAGCCAAGCATGTGTATCCCTGCAGTGATAGATAACTGAGAAATATTCATTCATTTTCAGAATTGGGACATTCATTTTCACCTTCCCACCTCTCCAGTGAACTCACCAACTGAGAAATGTGCAACTAATCTTTGTGGGTTCCTTGATCAGGCTTTACTTTTACTGTCTTCAACTGAGGAAGAACTTTAAACAACTGCAGTAAGGTGTTTTCATATAAAGAATTGTAGAATCCTTTATATTAATGGAAAAGAAAAGTTCATAAATTTAAACTCAATAATATTAGTACTTTCATAGTCTCATAGATTGTAAGGGACTGGAAGGGACCGTGCAAGATCATCAAGTCCAGCCCCCCTGCACTAGGCAGTAAAGACATCTGGGGTCAGGTGACCCCAGCGAGGTGACCGTCCAGTCTCCTCTTGAAGATTTCCAGGATAAGTGATTGCACCACCTCTGTAGGGAGTTAATTCCACAGTATGGACACCCTGACTGTGAAGAAATTTTTCTTAGTGTTAAGCCTAAAAAGGTCTTCCAGGAGTTTGTGGCCATTACTCCTAGTTTTCTTCAAGGGTGCCCTGGTGAATAGTTGTTCACCGAGCCCTTCATATATTCCCCTGATATAGCTACCAAGTCCCCCCTCAGCCTTTCCTCATGTGGCTTGCCTTGCAAGTCTCTAATCATACAGGTGGCTCTTCTCTGGACTTTTTCAAGCTTTTCCACATCCTTGTTGATGTGCAGCACCCAGAACTGCAGCTGGAGCACTGCATCCAGTCTCACCAATGCCGAGTAAAGCAGAAGAATCACTTCCTTGGTTTTGCTTGAGATGCACTGGTTGATGCATGCCAGAGTATCGTTTGCCCTGCTGGCTACAACATCACACTGAAAGCTCATGTTCATACTATGGTCTATTATTACCCCTAGGTCCCTTTCAGTCATGGTGCTAGTCAGTTTGGTGCCACCAAGCCTGCAAGTGCCTGCTATAGTATCCTCACTGAAAAGCTAATAATACATTCTTATTTCTATTTGAGTATTCAAAATGTGGAATGAATTAAATTTACTCACAGCAAAAGTCAGCAGCATAAATTTATTCAAGAGCATAGGGTTTTCAAGAGCAGTCCCTGATTTTATTGCCTCCCATATCTGTCAGGGAAAAACAAATGAGAAAAAAAAAGCATCAAGACATAAGTGGAAGAGAACTGCGTATGTTAAAAGATCAAACAATCCCAATTATCCAGTGATCTTTCATCACCTGATCCCACCCAGAAATAAACATATGCTATAGCAGTCACCACTGGTTATGTATTTATCAAGTGTTCTTGTTTGCGTGGGGTGACGCGATACCTCCAACTTGGGCTTGAAGTTGCATTTCATTGTGCCAGGCAAGCAAACGTATAACTGTCCAGCACTGTGCCCTGGGTGGTGGCAGCACACAGTGCTGAAGCAACCACCAGAGGTTTGCCGCTACGGAAATTGGGAGGAATTGTCACCTTTTCTTTTGCCTCTGACACGTGTTGAGCAGCCATTCAACACTGATTTCCAGTGGTAAACAGATAAAGGAGACATCTACTTGCCTCCCCACAGCAGCAAACCTCCGGCTACTGCTGCTACACTGTGCACCACTGTTGTTCTGTTCTCCCTGCAGTCAGGGCTGGAGCTACTGCAGGGAAGGTGAAGGGGAGCTGTTGCTCCTGCTGTTGGCACGTGGCCTCCCTGCTTCTTCCACTACACAGACAGCATGCAGCCCCCACACATGATACCAGTGGCATTCAGTGCCCCCCTACCTCCCACCATGTGGGTTGTGCATGGAACCCTAGCCCTTCCTCCTCTGCAGTGGTGAGAGGTTGCTGCTGCAGTCTGTGGGCCATATGTTAAGCAGGCTGCCATTTGCATAGCCCAGACCTACAGGTACTGAAATTACCTCAATGACAGAAGAGTCTTGTGAGCCAAAGGAAGGTGGCAATGTATACAGTTCTAAACAAAATCAACCAGCTGAATTTATTGTTAGTGGAATAAGCTAGATTTTTTTACCTCTCTCTTTATTGCAAAGGGACAAAGTTAGTGTATCATCATCTTTCACATGGCAAAGCTGCACAACTAAGGGAAAAATAATGACCTTGAAAGAGGAGACGTGGAAAAAATTCTGCTAACCAAGGCCTGCAGGTAACCTAGATGAGCAAGTGAGGTCAAGGGAAAACAAACAGCAGATACAAGCAGCAATTCAAAAACATTCTTTTTCAGGTTATAAAATCTCTCTCAGCCACTGATACTGCAAGTGCTCTTCAAGAAGCAGGTGTAGTCCTTCCCTAGCCTTCTCCTCCTGTTCAGCCAGGCCAAGTAACCTTCCTGCCAATGTATCTCCTTCATCTCCATTTTATCTTGGGATTCCCCCATTACTTGTACTCCAAGAGTGCACTGTGAGAATCTAAAGACCAAAAGCAGGCACTAGTTCATTTATGGGTTTTACAAGAGCTATGTAAGAACCCTCTTCAATGCAAGTAACTGACAAATTGAAAAGAGTTGCTAAGATTAGAGAATTATGTAGAAGGATTCACCATGCTGGCTACTGAGGACCATCAGCTAATTGCTGCTGCTCCCTTCAACAGATTGCACCTGAAGTGGTAGTTAGATGGGTCAGTGAGGAATGATAATACCTCCAGCATCCAGGGCTCAAGCTGTGAAGTAGTTTATTAGTTTTATCCAAACCCTTGCTGCTCTAGACATTTTTAAGTCTTACCTCATTGGCTGCTTTTTCCAAAAGCAATTTCTTATCACAGGATTTGAAGGATTCAAAAGTGTTGGTGTTGTAGAGTGTTCCAATTGCAGGACAGCAGCGTGCTGGGGTCACAGCATTCCTGAGCAGGGGACAAGAACTTTTAGAACTAGGTACTACTACTGTAGCATGAACTGAACTAATTATAGCTGATGTTAACATAGAGTGTAAAAGCAGTGAAATATAACCATGCTAGTCTTGTCCTGTAAACAACTTGAAAACTCCATTTTGTATCCTTCTGCTTGACATAAGTGAATGAACTCTGCATAGCCTTTATGTATGAGCGTGTGTAAAAGGTTGAATGGCGAGAGAATGGCATAGAGATGGCAGAAGATTTAAGCGTTTATGTAAGCAGCAAGGTGCCAAATGTTAAGTTACCAGTCAGTAAACTAATTAATGAATGGCTGAAGAATCCCTTTTAGGCCTAGGGCACAAAGAAGATAACAAGGAGATGGAACGCACCCATCCTGCCAGGCGGGCAGCAAGAACGCTCCAAGGCTAAGATAAGCAAAAGACAAAAGAAGAACAACCGCAAAAACAGAAGCTGGGTATGGAAAAACCCCAAAACACTGAAAACAAAGGATGCCAATCCCTATAAAACAACACTTTGAAAATGCCAAGTTGGGCGAGTCTCTTTCTCTACTGCTGTTTCATCAGAGCACAGATGCATCTGTTCACCCAGTTCCAGCTGTTATCTTCAAATCTGCTATCTTCAAATCATCATCATCTTCTCAATAAGCCCGGGGTGGCCACCCTGAGCTGATATTAACTATTGCTGATAACTATATCTGGTGTATGTGTAGATGAAATGGTTGCTTTGTGTATGCCTGTGTGTAATGATGTGTATGATGATTTTTGTGTGTTTGTATGAATAGTGTGTCCGAACCTCTATGTCTAACTCATGTGATCAATAAACGTGGCACCTTGCCTTATAAAGTCTTGCCTTTATAAAGTCTCGCTTGTGATTTGAGCAATAGGTCAATTTGATAACACTACTGCTTTTCCCCCCTCGCTGATCACTAACAGTAACCAACTGCAGCTCTCTCACAGCAACTCCGTGCTGCAGTGACTTTTACACGTGGTAACCTTACAAACTGCAACATAATGAAGGACATCAAGATAAGCCAAGCACATCTCCTCTGAGAATGCAAACAGATAGTTTTTATAATGTGCCCTGAGCCCTGGACCAATTAGAGATGCAGCTCAAGAATTACTGGGGTGACTGGATTTGCTAACTTTTAAGAATAAAGATGCACAGTGCATCTCATGACACAAGGAAAAATACTTCTGTGGTATTAGAGAGAAAAGAAAGAGCTGAAGATTTAGTTTTTATCCCGCTAATAAAATATACAAGTTTTCCAAAGATATAGATTTGGCAAACATCATTTGATTTTATGAAGAGTTTACAAGGAACTGAAAGATTGTAAGATAAAGGCACCATATTTTTCTTGTAAAGATTAAAATAGTCAATGCATCTAGTTTCACATGCATAAGGTCTTTCCAAATGTCTACCAAGGATGTTATAGGTACTAGTCAAACCTATGATTAAGCAATGATCACTTCAATGCTAAAAAAAATAAAAAAATCTTAAACTGCAAATTCAGTTTTACAGAAACATGTGGCATCAACAAACGAGCAATGCAAATGGATTTAATTCCTTGGTTCATTTTTTCATCATTGCTGTGAGGCGATACATGCCTTGTACCAGCAACTCATCCATTAGCCAAAAAAAGAAATAAACTGTTTAATTAGAATGCACAATTAACATCCTGATAAGTTAACACACTGTGATGACACAGTCGCATCCCCAAAGCACTAAGATTCATCAACTGGTAATCTCAGTCTAAAATGAATGAGCTTTAAGAAAAGGTTAATGAAATCTATTTCTCCTTTTATTACTGCGCATCATTCCAGAGCTTCTCCCCCAACTCTTCTGAATACCAGGCAACATGTCCAGCAACACTATACACTTTTGTATGTACAATATTTTTCAACAAGGACCTTAACAGTCTCTACTAATATGATGGGTCTCTTACAATCCCCACCCTCTCCAAGGGGCACTTTGATATTTATACTGCCTGCCATTAAAATCCTACAGTTGGGTCAGTGTAGCTCAGGGACAGGCAATTATTTCAGCTGGAGGATGGCTTAACAAGTTTTGGTGAGCTGTCAAGGGCCATATGGGTAGCCATATTGGGACAGAAGTCCCTCCCCCTAACCTTTGACACTGGAAGTCCCTCCCCTTGCCCCCCCCAGAAATACTCCTTTTAGGAGGGGAGGGTTGCCATCTTGGAACCAGAAAAAAAACTAAATCATACACTAAAAGTCAAACACCTACTATAACATATTTTATTACAAAAAATATTTGTCATGATTTGTGTTTGCTTATTGTATATAGAGGGGATTGCATAACAACTCAAAAATAAAGTCTTACTTGTGTATATTGTGTGGGGGGGGGGTGCAGTTACGTGTGTGTGGGGAATCCCCACACCCTACCCAACTGAGCTCTGTGCTCCCACTGGCCGTCCTTGGTGCGAGCTCTGTGCTGCCGCCAGCCCCATGTTCCCTGTATCCACCCAGCTGCAACTTGCCCCTGCCCTGCCCACACACCTGCCGCTTCCCAACCTGCTGCCCAGAGCAAGCAGGATGCCGGGGAATACAAGTAGGTCCCCTGGGGCAGCTGCAGCAGTGACAGCAGCAGCAACCCTGGCCAGAAGCTGCTGCTGGCTGGGCTGGGCCCTTCCGCCCATGAGGGTGAGAGCAAGGTGCAATAGGGTATATTGGGGGGCAGGGGAAGGGTGTATACATGGGTGCCTTCCTTCCACCCTCGTGGGTGGTAGGGCTGGGCAGGGTACAATACTTTGGTGGGTGCCCGCAGGCCGGATGAAAGTGCCTGGCAGGTTGGATCTGGCCTGCGGGCTGTATTTTGCCTGCCCCTGGTTTAGATGAACTGCTACATCAGCAAATAACCCCATGACTTGAGTAGAGGGCAATACAGAATTGCTTGCAGAACTCACATTTCTTATTTTTGCTTTTTCAAATTAGGTGCTGGGGGTGGGGGGCAAAAATGTTTTTGTATTAACACTTTCAGATAAGTCAATAAGTATATAAGTACATACATACATACAAATTAAGGAGGTTTGCCTTACCTTTTGAAAAAAAATTCTGCTTTTGGATAGAGAGCAAGCTTAGAACATTATTTTTTTCAGTTATTATCAGGCAACTGCAGTAAATAAAAGCCCAAGTGAGAAAATTTCAGAGGACAAATGATGGAATGAACAGCAAGCATCTCTTTTTGAAACCATTAATGGAAAGGTGCTAAAAAGTGAAATGGTAGTACTGGAATATTACATTTGTCCCTGGACAAAGCAATTTATCCTGGGACAAAGTGCAATCGTCTATGTGCACTGCCTTGGGATAAATCCTAAAAAGGTTCATGAGTTAAGTATTAACCGTTTATCCTGGAACATTGCAAAGTGCATCTGATGGTTGTCTTGGGATTGCTTCTTTGAATCAATGGCGGAAAAGGAGTAGTTCATTTATTCTGATTGGAAAGATGATGTATATATACGCTAATTCCAGAATATTTCTTTTCCAGGACAGAAACAGGCACAACTTGTCCAGGGACAATGTAATGTTTGCTCTTAGCGAATTTTACTATGACTATAGAATTCCAGACAGCTTACTCTCATTCTAAAACACGGCTCACCTAATGTTTGAGATCCAGAGCTGTGTGTCCATTGGATAAAGACAACTATTAACATGTATACTTATTTTAGGCAAATAAATTTACCCAACTAATTTTAAGCATCTACTTGTTATTGTGATATGAGCAAAGATTCTTGTGCAAAGGGTTAGCACACTTCAAATTGTATAAAGGTACTTACACATCAAAGGCACTAAATTCCAGTGTTAAACGAGCTGGCAAACCAACAGGATCACCTACATAAAAACAAATATGCTTTTAAAAAAAAGTAGCCATGTGACAAAGGAGCAACAGATCTAATTTAATTCCTCAGTCATGTACCCTGTCCTGGCCCTGATGAAGCCAATCTATTATTTTTCATATAGCTGCACATTAGCAGGGATCCAGTTCTAGCCTGCAGGGAGCTGGGAGGGAGTAGAAAGAAGGTGGTCAGACAGGGGGCACCATATGCATGTGCGCACACACATGCACATGGCCCCAAGCAGCCTGGAGAGCAGCTCCAGCGGCTAAGTAGGTAGGGGTGGGGGGTACTGAGCTCCCATGTGGGGCAGGAGGGGGGATTGGGCAGAGCTGGGGCTGGGGCAGGGGCTGCAATGTGCGACTGCAGGGCCCCAGCAGGGAGCGGGACTGGGCTGTGGGCAGCTTATCTGGAGGGTGTGGGGGGTTCTGCTTTTAGAACCAGGAGGTTGTAGGGAAGAGTGAGGGGCAACAGCAGGACTGTGCCTTTTATTTTAAAAATGGATTTGCGATTTTTTTAAGCACAGAATTCGCAATTTTTTAAGCAGAGAAAACCAGGACCCCTGAACACTAGGCATACCAGCAATACACACAACTTATAGTTTGTCCTCTCCCTATTCCAGTGGTTCTCACCCCTTTTTTATACTCAAGGTACCCCTTAGAAATTACCAGCTCTTAGCTGTCATTCATTTTTTGACTATAGAAAAATAGAGCAATTTCTCCTGTTGCAAAGAACTCAGAAAGACAACAGGTCAGAATGTTTTTGACATCATGGATTCCCATTTGAATCTCGGGGTCTATCTTGTGAATTGTGTCAGTATTTGCTCAATTAACAGTGCTAATATTGCTTGGCACCCCACAGCAACCTTAAACGGATCGCACATCACCCTGGTTAAGAATCACTGCTCTATTTACCTTAATATTTCTGTGGAAGGCTTGTTATATGCTGTACAAATCCTACAACAGACATAAAGGAAAAGGACAGGAGAAAAGCTACTACATTTGGTAAAACAGCTCATTTTTGCCTACCATTATAATAATATCCTTTGATAACTTTTGGAGACTCATCTAATCTGTATTCATTGAGTTTCTTCTGGGTCAATTCATGCCAAAATCGTGCATCCAAGGCACTAGTAAAGGGAACAAACTGTAGTTTTGAGATTCCAGGTTCCACAGAATTGTGCTTCTCAGTAGCTGCCATTATTTTACTTAATTCATGCTGTTAGAAAAAAAGAAAAGATTGTTCCATGAGAAAATAAATCCTGAGAACAGTGTAGTGAGTTGATCATGTTCATTGCGGCTATCTGGTTTAAGAAGTTTTACTTTTCAAAGCCTAGCATATATCAAAGGCTAAACTTTTTTTTAAATAAAAACTCCTTAATGTACAAGCAATCCCTCCATGAGCAATGCTTCCTCCACACACTAATTCAGAGCTAGAAGAAAGAGAAGAAAAAAACTGATCTAACACGCACCTAAATGAAAGATGACCAAGCACAGTCCAGAAACCACATCTGGCTGAATCCTGCAGTTCATTCTTAAGTAAATGGTCTTCCACAGCAGTAGTACTTAACCTCTGGCCTGTAGGGCTCCCAGTGGGTCTGGATTTTTGGAGGCAATTAACTGCTGCAGATTTTACAGCAATTAACGTTGCTGGTTCCCTGGTGTCAAATTTCCAGACTCCTGGGCAGCACCGAGGGCCGGATGACATGGAGCTGGGCTGGCACACGAGCTCGCTCCGCAGACGTGATGCATCAGGCTGGCCAGGCCCTGAACAATGCATCCCAACCACAGACCCTACTCTGACCTTATGTTGGATCTAATCACAGACTGGCCCCACGTCACTCATCCAGCCTGCAGGGTCAGAAGGTTGAGCACTGCTGTCCTCATATGGAACACCATCTATGTTGTTTTCCATAGATTAACAACCAGGTATTCAATAGCCTTCTTCCATTTATTTTTACCACCATTATAAGTTAATACAGACCAAGTCAGCTGGAAGAGCATGCAGCATAAAGAAGAACACAAGAGACTGCTGCCAAAATGAAACATGGTGTGAAATACAGAATAGTAAGAAAGCAGAGCTGGAAAGGCTCTCACAAGGTTTAATCCAGTCCCCTGCCCAAGGGAGTATTGTCCCCAACTAAACCATTCCAGTCAAGCACCTGCCCAACCTGCTCTTCTCCATACTAAATAACACAAGTTTTTTTATCCTACCCTCAGCAGTCCTGTTTCCAAGGCCTCCAATAATTTTCGTCCCCCTCTGCTGGACTCCTTCCAATCTGTCCATATCTTTTTTTAATTGTGGAGCTCCAAACTAAACACAAAACTCCAGGAAAAGCCTCAAGTGCTGAATAGAGTAAAAGGATCATTTTCCTTGATTTGCAAGTGAGACTGGTTATTACAGCCCAGTATGCTGTTGGCTTTTTTTTTTGCAACAAGAGCAAACTGCTGGCACATATTCATCTTATGGTCCACTATAACCCCCAGGTCCTTCTCTGCAGTACCACAGCCTAGCCAGTTATTCTCCAGTCTTGAGCTGGATCTGCAATTATTCCCTTCTAAGTGGAGGACTTTTCTCTTGTCACTGCTGAATTTCATCTAATTAATTTTAGAGTGTTCCTCCAGATTATCCAGGTCGTTCTGAATCCTAACTTTACTCTCCTGAGTGTCTGCAACTCCAACAACCTTGGTGTCATCTGCAAATCTGCTGAGCATGTGCTCAATCCCATTGTCCAAGATAACGCTAAAAAATACTGGTCCCAGGACAGACTCTTGGTATATCTCAGTATCAAAATATATCACAGCCACTGCTCTCTCCACCTCCACAGAGGATGTTACCTTCTCACAAAAGGAAGTCAGATTGGTCAGGCATGACTTACTCTTGGTGAATGCATGCTGGTTGTTCCTGATCACTGGGTTCTCCTGTAGATGCTTTGCAACAGATTCTTTGATAACTTGCTCCATGATCTTTCGAGGTACTGAAGTCAGACTGACTGGTCTGTAACTTCCTGGATCCTCCTTCAACCCTTTCTTAAAGATGGGCACTATATTTGCACTTTTCCAGTTATCTAGAACTATCTATTCTCATTTCAGAGAAATCCTAGCCAATGGATCTGAAATTACTTCAGTTAATTCCTTTACTACCCTAGGCTTTGACCCATCTGGCCTTGCTAATTTGAAAACATCTAGTTTTTCTAAATTAAGGATTCCTTAGTTCTTCCACTACTCTTAGGCTTTTTGTCTCCTTTCCTCATTTGGCTGCTAACTGTAGTCATGATCTGGTAGCTGACTCCAAGTATTTGCTGAACTGCCTGTATATTGCTGTGTTTCCCTCCAGCAGATGTCACAGTAATCAAAATCCCCCATGAGACTTAGAAACTTCTGCTATGTTTAAAGAAGGCATCATTTACCTCTTCCTCCTGGTTGGGTGGCTTATAGCAGATGCCCACTGTGACAATGCACTTGTGGCTCTCCCCCTGAGATTTACAATATAATAGCATTAGGCAAGTAAGGAGCCAACACAGTGCTAACAACAATGAAGGGAGCACAACAGTCCAAATCACTCCACAAATCTCAGTTCATAGAGTCTGTCCACCCTGGGCTCATCAACTTAGTGGCAAATAGTCACTGAAAAGCCAATGTTGAAATCAATTTGGAAAAGGAAAACGGCCACAAAACCTCCAAGTTATGATAATTAATCCATTTCTACATTTTGATATAAATGAGTAAACAGAGAAGCAGAAAAAGCTGACTGTAGAGTCTCAATTTGTTTTCTTGTCTGAATAGATTACCTTTTAACAAAGTGTAGACCATGTAGAACATTTTAAAGAGCCTTTCTTTACATTTGGCACTACTTTATTTTTTGTAAAAATGAACTTTTGTATAATAAAAAACCCCTCCATACTTATGTGGAGACTTCAAGTATTTTAATAATAATAGTAATAATAATAATAATAATAATACCACCAATAAAATAAACACTTCTCTGCAGAAACAAAAGTCACAGCACTGAGACTCTCAGAGCAAAGCTACTTTCAGAGTAAAAGAAAAGAAAGATTTAAAGACTCTCAAACTCTGAGAAAAAAAATGTAAAAATATAAAAACTAGGACTAAAATACCACCAGGCAGTTTGATTTTGAGATGGTTTGCATTTGCAATGCTTCAAGTACTGTTTTAATGAAAAATTAAAACATGCAGTTCTCAAAGTTAACAACAATCCTTTAGTCCCTGCTTTTGATTATTAACTTTATATCTAATGTTATAAACAAAAAAGCGAGATCACTTACAGCATATGCCACTGAGTCAGACAAATCTTTTTGCTTTTCCATATTTCTCTTTTTCTGTTTTTGTGTTGTCACATCCCCACAAGAGAGGAACTGAACAACAAAATTAGGAGTGAAAATAATTACATGCAAAAGGCTTATCAAAATTTACAAAGTAAATAAACTAAGAATTCTTAGTCCTTTATTTCCTTTGAGTAATTAAAGTATCTAACAATTTTGTCAGCTACTTTCAACAAAAACATGCAAAACATTTTCAGACAGATGTACAATGTTATGATTAACCTTTAAACACTGTTAGCTGTCCCATTCTTGTAGTTCTCTCTCATTATTGCATAACATTAGGACTAGGACTACGGCTGACTGAGGAGGAGACATGTTTCTTTTGCTCAAATCTTAAACATTTCTGAATCTGAATTGGAAAAGAAACTTAAAACGGTTACAAGAAAAAAAATCTCACAGAATGCAATATTCTTACGTTTAAAAAAATGTATAAGAAAATGATTTAACATTGTTAAACAGATTAGACATTCTGAAATTTAAAAAAGGCCTGACATTTTTCAAATTGATGCCATGAAATGTTTAATTTTTTCAAGAAAATAAAAATGTAAAGGTGCTGAACCTAATCCTTTCTTTAGAAAAATTTTGTGAAACAAATGTCAATCTGCTCCACCTATGAACAACTTTGCCAGTACTGTCACAGTAAAGACTGTTTCGTAACTTTACGGATGTGGACAGTTAAAGGATTAATCATGTAACTGATAAACCCAGTGATAACCGGTTATAACTAACTGCTTATCGCTTAGCCTGGGGCTGGGCGCAGTCCGGAAGGGGAGGGAAGCCAAGCCTTGTGATGCCCCAGCAGGAACTGGAAGGTGGCAGGGCAGGAGGTGGGGGGGAAAGAGGAACTAGTACCTAATACAGAGGGATAGGCAATCATTTCGGCTGGAGGGCTTCCTAATGAGTTTTGGTGAGCTGTCGAAGGCACCATGGGTAGCCCTGCCCCTTGAAAGTTGCCCTGCCCCCGGTCACTATATTGGGACCGGAAGTCCTGCCCCCTGACCTTTGCCACCAGAAGTTCCTCCTCTTGCCCTTAAGAAATACTCCTTTTGGGAAGGGGGTTGTCATTTTAGAACCAGAAAAAATCCAAATCATACACTGTCATATTGAATGTAATATTTGAATGCTTATAATAGTTGCCCATTAGCCAGTTTAGGAAGAAGACAAGATTTATCTTATCTAGGCCGTTGTTTTGGTCTACGTGCAGAAGGTCCTGACTTTGCTCAAAGTCTTAACTCTCGAATTTTATCTTTAGAGGCCTTTAACAAAGTTAACCTAAAAATGACCCTTAAGCAAACATCCCACATTCCGAGAAATCAAAACCTAGGAGCCTTTTAAAAGACTGGAAATAAAAGTCAATTCAGTGATATGGAAATTCCTCAAAGTAATTAAAATGGTCAACAAAAGAAACTAATTACCAAGCAAAAGAATCTGTTAAGTAAGATCTGAGCCCAAATTTGGGAGTAGTGACAGGTTTGGGTAGGAGGGGCCCAAGACGGCAACTCACTCAATAAAAACTGTAACCTACTGTCCCAATTTGGAGGTAACCTCACTTGCAGAACAACGAAGGAAGAATCGCAAGTGTAGGCCGAATCAGACTGATCACCTGAAACACCCTCTCCGTGAACACGAATCTCTTAGTTCACGCTGAAGCCG
This sequence comes from Alligator sinensis, assembly GCF_000455745.1. Taxonomy (NCBI): domain Eukaryota; kingdom Metazoa; phylum Chordata; order Crocodylia; family Alligatoridae; genus Alligator; species Alligator sinensis. Next base: position 50,912 of record NW_005842626.1, on the reverse strand, counting down.
TGGAGCACCCGAAAGGGACTGAAGGAAGGGGACTTAGTCCTATCAGTATTGAGGCCAGCCCATTGAATCGTATTGCTGAGGCGAGCCCATTGAACCGTACTACTGAGGCCAACCCATTAAATTGTACTACTGAGGAATGAAAGCATATCTAGATGTTTGGCTTCTCGGAATTCTAGGATTGTAAGTATATTCTTAATGTCTGTGGTATTTCTTAAAGCTAAGCAGTGTTATATGTGTAGCAAAGAATTTTAAAATAAAATTGTGTTGTATGAATTAAGTGTGTAATCATTGTGAAATCGTGCAATCAACTAACTACTCCCCCAGCCAGTACATCAAACAAATCAGTAAGTTGTGTGGGATTTTCTCTATTCCATAACCCACTAGAGACATATACTAGGTGTTTGACCTTTAGTGTAACATTTCAATTTTATTACAAAAATATTTGTCATGATTTGTGTTTGTGTGCTGTATATAGAAGAGATTGTGTAATAACTCAAAAATAAAGTCTCACTCTTTTATTTAGTGTGGGGGTGTATGGTGTGGTGTAGGGGGGATGTGTATGGCAGCGTGTGGGGATGTGGCTGTGTGGGTCTGTGAGGTTGGTGGGGTGTGAGGGAGGGTGGGGGTTGTGGGGACCCCCCACAGAGCACACAGCCCTCACTACCAGCAGCAGCAGGTGGGATGCTCAGGGCACTCGTGCCCAGCGCAGGCACTGGCGCCTGGTGGGGCATGCCTCTGGCCAGCACTGCATGCAGGTGCAAGGAGCGCAGCCTGCCTGGCCACCTCTATTCTGGGGGCTCCATGCTACACACCCATAGCTCCCATGCTTGCACTGGGGGACTTGACAGGAAAGCAGGGGGTGGGGCTGCCTCCATTCCCAGCAGAGTCCAGGGACCTACACGGCAAGAGGCGGGGAAGACAGCCGGCTCCAGCACAGGCCTTCCCCCAGTGTGAGTGCGGGAGCTGCAGGCACATGGCCCCCATGATAGAGATGGCAGCAGGAGCCAGCTGGGAACCATGGGGGCCAGGCTGGCTCCTGCTATATTCTGCGGTCCCAACATTGCAGCCAGGAACCGCGTGGCACAGCATAGAGCCGGCTGGGCACCCCCTGGCAGTGCACAGTTCCCGGCTGCAACGCCAGGACCGCACAGTGCAGCAGGAACCAGCACGGCCCTTGAGGCTCCGCTGCCATCAGTTCTGGCCCTGGGGCCCTGTGCTCCCACCCACTGCCACTTTTCCTCTCCCCCCACGCCTACCACCACTGCTTTTCCCCTGCCGCTTCCCTTCCTTCCCTGCCTGCTGCTACCCCTTCCCCCCACCTGTTTTTATCTGATTCTCCACTTTCGGTGAAGGGAGGGCACAGGAACAGCCCCAGGGTCATCAGGCCAAAAGCCTCTGCTAGGCAAAAGATTCCAGCTGGGGCTAGCGGGGACTGGAGTTGGGGCTGGGTTGGGCAGGCCTTGTTGCTGCTGGCACCTTGTCATCTTTGACAAGCAGCCATGGGAAGATAATACATTTTCTAATTTTTTTTAGGGACTCAATGGGCCAGACAAAATGGCCTGGTGGGCTGGATCCAGCCTGTGGCCTGTGTTTTGCCTGCCCCTGACCCAAGAGCTAGGCTCTGTGGACCCTGGTGCAACTGCTTGCAGTCTCCCTGCCACCTGCCATGAGCAGTCCTAGCTTCAAGGTAGGACCCTGGCACAGAACACAGCTGCTCATGGCAGGCAGTGGGGAGGCTGCAAGCAGCTGCACCAGGGTCCACAGAGCCTAGCTATTAGGTATTAGTCACCCCCCACTCCTGTGCTGCTGCAGCTGGCCCCCAGAAGCTGCACACTGGTGGCTGCAGTTGACTGGTAAAGCCCCGTGCTGGCTGCTGCTACCCATGGCTTCCTGGGCTGGGCTGGGCTGGGCTGGGCTGGGCTGGGCTGGGCTGCCTCCATGGCAGCGTTTATCAATGCTTTCATATCCAGCTCCGGCAGGTGGATGCAGCCCCTCCTCTGCAGCAGGGAAGGGCAGGGCAGGTGCTGGCCTAGGGCTGAGCATCTGCCCCTCCATCTGACTTATCAGAGCCATGGCTGGAGCCCAGTATTGTCACGCCTGGACCCATCCCTGCACTCGGCAGGATGCAGTGCCTTCTGTTGCTACAGCTGCCACCAGGCCTGTGGAGGTAAGTGGGTATGGAGCAGCTCCCCTGGGTCTGTGGCTCAGCACCATGGTGTGCCCCCCTCCCCCTGTCCATGCCCAGACCTGGGCCCGGTGTGTCATGAGGCCTGGCCCTGGGAAGCTGCTAAGTCTCCACCACACCTTGGGAGGCTGGAAGCACCCTGCTGGTGCCTAGGTGGGCAGGGGTACCCTACAGGCTGGGCCAGAGTAGCCCTACATGAGCTAGGCTGGGAGTTGCCATACCAATAAATTGCTTAACCACTGTAATTACAGCAGGTTAAATGGATATTTTTAAAATCAGTATTTACATTCCCTATTTAAATTTATTTCCAGTTCTCCTAAATTGCTGCTTCCTTATGCATATTACCTAGACCATACGACAATTGCCTAATTGTCTTGTATTTCTACAGATGAATGATCTGGTACTATTTTTTAGTTAATTCTCTGGGAATAGGGCCTGAAAAATTCACTATTAATAAATCACCATCAGAGCTCAAAAGCACCCAATTTCTGAAGAATTGAAGTGCTTAGGTAAAAAAGAAGCATCACCAGTCCTTTGTGAAGATAATATTCCAGATGGAAACTAACAAACTAGTACATTGTTATCCTCCAGAGTCTTTAGTCACATAACACTTCTGCTACCAAGAAGCAAATGGAACTAATTAGACTCTGGTCCATTTTCCAGCTACTACTCAAAACAGAAAAGAGTTCCTGTCAAAATAGTGTCAGGTTCATTCCACTGCTGCTACTGAGGGAATGCATGGGCAACAGGAGCAGGGGTCAGGGAGGAAGGAGGCACAGAAAGCTTAAACAGCTCAGGTCTTGTGCTTTAAGAAGCAACCAAGAGAAGCTGGGTAAAAGTTGTTTAGTTGGAAAGCTTCTTTTTCAGAGTACCCAGGAAACTACTGGAAAGAGGCAAGGCATCAGGGAGCTCACGTCTTCAAGCCTCTACTACCGCTTGAAGGCAGGTAAAAATGGAGACCTGTTGGCTATTCTCCCTCGTAGCAGTCAGTATTTTCAACAGGGATTTGGGTTTTCCCCTTTAAAAGGAGAAAAATGTGGATTTTCTTCTTTAAAGAAGGAAACCACGGGTTTCCCCTTGCAGGCTGGCAGAGTTCCAACCTTGGATTTTTTAGCAGAGAAAACCAGGGTCCCTCATTATTAAACACTTACTAGCCAGAAGCAGCTAAATGAAAAAGGAAAAAAGCCAGACTCCTGCATTGCAGGGAGATAATTCTGTCCCTGAGGAAAGGTTACATCAAGGAGTAGAAGTAAGAGGACCAGTTTATCATTTTCCCTTATCACTACTGATGCACCCACCCTTTATGCTACTTTTGTCTGTTTCTCATTAGGTGGCATCTATGAAGCATTCCAAGGCCTCATTGTGAGAACTTTTTTTTCAGAATCATCCAGAAGAATATAGACCAGCAAGTCCCCAAACAAAGCATAATTTATCTCCATATTCAGTCTTTATAACCAGTAAAAGACTTATCTGATTCTAATACAGACCAAATGAGAAATGCAGGATTTTTCCTCCCACTGAAGGAAAAGGGTGCATTATTGCCAGAATACCATTATCTACACTCTAATTCAAAATAAATATTGCTAACATCCTGTGGCAATGAGCACCATAAATATATGAATCAAGATACAGAAGGAAAGAAGATGACTAGAATTTTTTCTAGTATAGATTGTAATCAGTTCATAGAAAAAACTAACTAGCAGAGTAACTACAAATAGGAAGTGCTCTTTGCTGGAGGTTAAAAAACCCTTGCTAATTTTAGATTTAAGGTATTAAGTAATTTTTGCTTTCTGTAGCCTAAATAGCGGTCTGCAAAAGCTTGGATACTGGGCTTAGGGATCAGATCCTAGTGGGAACATTACTACTTGCCAGTGCAGGGGAAGCCTGGGATCCCAGAGTCCCCTTACCCAGAACTGGCAAGTTGAAAGCTGGGTGCCAGTAGCCTGGAATTAGCTGGTTGTTGGTCCCAGTTCCAACACCAAACCGGGGTCTTGAACCAGCTCTGCTGCCAGCCCACACCCAGGACCACACAGAAGCCTGGAACCGGCTCCAGGTTGTCATTACACCGCCACATGGCCAATTTAAAGTGTTATTGAAATCAGCCACAAAGGTATTACAGTACACAACTTTTGTGGAATATTTGTGTGGTTGATTTCCCATTCTGTCACACCATTAATTGTTTGAATGTGGGTTAGGGTTACTAGCTACACTGCGATTAACAGGTTAATCATGCTGTAAGCATAATGCCTACCAGGGTCCGAAGTATCTGCTCCTTTTTTGGTTGCAGGCCCCCCCAAAAATCAGGAAGTTAAGTGGGGATGAAAGAATTGTTAACTATACACAAAGTAGCCCAGTTAATAACATGCAGTCACAAAAGCTTTGTGTTTTCTTGTCCTTTTTTTTTTTAACACTGCATTAGCACTGCCTGTATCTAGACTAGCCAATAAGGACATTTAGGGATGACTGAGAAGTTGTAAATTAAAAATCCATTGCAGGACTATATATAGCTTGCCTATAGACCTTAGTTGGATTTTAAAGCCATATTTTGAGAGAGAAATATCTCAAGAGTGAAGTTTTAATATTATGCTTACATGCCTGATACCTCTAAAAATTCATACGACTTGAGGAACTTTGTTCACCTGAAAGTGCACTCAAGAGCTACTTTTTTCAACCCATGGTGCAAGAATGATGTTGTAACTATGACAGTCCAGAAATTAAGGGAGAGGCAGGGAGTTCTCAGAGTGCTATTTTTTATACCTACATAGGTGGGACAAAGTTAGACAAACTTTTGAATGCAAGACATTCTTCCTCAGGTCTCTGATCAGGGGCAGACAGGCACAGCTTATTGTGTTGATTTTTTTAAAATCTCTCATCCCCCACAACATCAGGAAGAAAATCCTTCCCAAACAGCTAATATAGGAATCAAAAATATGCTTCCCAGTTACCTGTACCTGTTAGAAGCTTCTGACATCATGGGAGAGATATCTGTAAGAAGTCTACTGTATCTGAGCTACATATTACCTACGCTTCAGATACAAGGGTATCTATTACAGGGTAAAAAATAATATGATACTAAAGCCTTTTCCTGCCTTATCCTTGCTACCTAGGTATCAGACTAAGCATCCGTTTGTAGTATAAATTATATTATGAAAGGACTTCAAAAATTCAAGTCCTTAGCTCTAAGTAAGTAAGTATTCAACACTAAGTATTCTCCACAGATGGAACAAGAGGCAAGTTGCTTACAATTTTATATAGACGGTGGGGGGAAAGGGTGGGGGAGAGAAACCAAGGCAAAGCAGGGATTTGTATGCAAGGTTTTGGGGCTGGTCATCTGGTCTCAGCTCTGGAAAACTTGAGTCAGTGGACCCAGTGGTCTAAGTATTTTACAACAGGCCAACTGCTTTAACTACCTTCCCCAATGCCAAATCATTTGAATATGGGCAGTAGCATATGTGCTTCCAACTTGTTTGATGCATGTTTCCCTTCCCACTCCCCTCTCTTCCAGCTCTTCAGCTATCTCTCTCCTTTCATTTGATATTGTACGGTATTTAAAAAAAAGTCTTCAATTCTCACGAAATCATTGAGCCAAATCTCTGAATCAACATGTTTTAAGAGGTTAACTAACTCAGTTTGTTTGTTTTTTGCTCTCCATGCTTGCAAAGCTGTCCTTTTATTGTACAAGTTGGAGTACAAGACCAGAGGGATGATTAGATATGAGACAGGTATTCCATGCTCTTGTCTGCTCAGCCTTGAATGTCATGGAGAAGGCAGAACAAGTTAAGAAAATGTAATTGAAAATTCCCCAAATTAAGAGCCAACATTACCACAGCATGTAGACCGTATAGTCAAACGCCCCTCTTCTGATAAGGGTCACTATCAGAGGCAAAGAGAGGTAGAAAACATTCTGTAGCAGACAAACAATGAACAATTAGCTCATAAGGCAAATTTCTTCCCAACCATGTTAATTCTCTCCTCCACACCTGTTAAAATCTTGACCTTCATTTGACTGCTACCAACTACCGACCAATTGGCTTTTATTCAATAACTAGCCAATTGCCTGTCAAGAATGACCTTCTGGTCTTACCCCCCCCACCTGTCCAGTCCCATCTGCCAGAGTGGGGTGGGGGGGCAAGAGACCAGCACAGCCCACTCTCGCTCCGCACACAAATCCAGACAGCATTTAGCCCCCATACCTCCCTTAGGGGGTGCAAACAGAAGCAGGGAGCTGACCCCTCTCCCCACTCCTGTGCTCCTTTCAGACAATCCACCCACAGCTCCATCCTGCACCTTGCCTCAGCTGGGCAGCAACTGCCCGTCTCAGCCCCACTCCCTCCCTCACCATGGGGGACTTCAATCTGCACCCCCATGCCCTTTTCCTCCCCAAAGGCTGGATGCTGCTCTCCAAGCTACCGGGCTGCATTCCTGGCCACAGGCATGCTGTGGCTGTGTGCACGCACATGGCATTTATCAGTGACATTATGAGCTACACTGGACAAAAAAGCCAACTGCCATTAATGTCAATTTTCCTTTTATTGGTGCCTGTCTGATACAGACTGATATATATTGGTACATCTCTAAAGTCTTATGTACTAAAAACTGCATCTTCATCAGAATTACAGCAACACAAGTTCATGAAAAAGGGACAGAATTTTTTTTTTAAATTGTGAATTTCATAAATTCTCACAGATCCATGATAGGTAAATGGAATCAGCACCCAAGCCTACTTGAGCTCCTCTTCCTGTAATTTTCAAAAGTACTTACTGGTATCTATCAAAACTTCTCCCTAAAATCCACAAACAAGGGAACCCTGGCAGACCTATCATATCCAACCATGGGACACTAACTGAGGAAATATCAGGTTTCATTGAATCAATCCTAAAACCGCTCGTCACCCACCGAGCAAGTTTTGTACAAGACACTACAGACTTTCTACAGTAACTTAAAAACATAGACCACCTTCCCAGCAACGCACTTCCCAGAGACGAGCCTAAGTCCATTTCATCAACCTCCTGGATACTAGAGATCATGGACTAAATATAGACATTGGATTTTTGACACGTTATTGTCTGCCTGGCAACTGACTCCCCAGCCCAGTCTCCAGCTTCTTTACTTTTCATTCCATCCAGGAAGAGCACACACCAACTGCTGAAACTTCCTTAGCCTGACGAAGGGTTTTTGAACCCGAAAGCTTGCTTAATAACTATTCTCCAACTATTTGGGTTGGTCTAATAAAAGATATCAAGGAACCTTGTCTGCCTTTTATCTCATTAGTAATTTGTTATTTTCTGACTCCAAGCACTTCTCTCAACTCTCAAGATGCCCATAAAAATACTAACTGGAAAATCCTTAGAACATCAATTAACGTAAAATAATATTTAAGAAAGCCTCTGGAAATGATTGCCAGCTTAAGTTTTCAACAAACAGTCTCTTTGAAGGCAACTTTAGTTCACACAATCTATTCCCACTTGGCTGTACTTCACTGGTGATTTTTCACAAGGGTGCTATGCACTTCTATGTAAAGGTCGTTGGCAGTGCTAGAACTTAAAAGGACAAATATGCTGATCCTCATTTCCTCCCAAGGGCATACCCTGCAGATATTGCAGTGAGACACGTTGCACTTTTGTTATACCACATTTTTGTGCAGATATGAACTAGTCTTCAGTTGTTTCTCCATAAACTCACTCATGTGGATGGCACAAGAAAGAGCTCTGTAAGATTTCAAATACTTTTATCCTTACCTAGCTGCACTGAGAGCCAGCTCTCTGAAATCTAACAGAGCTGAACTCAGAAAACCAGTCATGTTTTCTTTGCACACTTCCTTCTGCAAAGGTTTTCCAGTCTGTATCATGCAATCAATCATCCCAATCTCCCTTAACATAAAAAGATGCAAGACCAACTCATATCTTCCCATAAAATGTTATAATCCTATGTTGACCTCTTGGGGTCCAACATGTTCTGCACTTTATTGCTTCTATTGGCATACAGCGAATTTGGTCTTTGTGGGGTTTTTTGTTTGTTTTTTTGCTTTTAGCACCTGCTGAAATTCTGCCTAACGCCTAACATTTGTGATGAAGATTTGAGCATTGCTGTGAGAAGCCTGTATGAACTGGTATTTAGTACTTGAACCTCTGAAGCAAAACCTCTTATTCAACATCATTCTCTTCACTGTAGAACTTCCTCATTCTCATTAACAAAGGTGGGTTGGGATGAGAAAGAAAATAACCGTTACTCTTAACCTTTTGGAATTTAATCCCCCTATCATTCTGTCCCTAGTAGTTTCACATCTAAGCACTACATGTTTTTTTGCTAGTTTTAAATAATTAATTTGCCTTATTATTGTGAACTTTTCATACTTCCTCATATGAAAAATCTCTAACTCACATCTAGTTCTTGGAGTTTCTAGTACATGCAAGCTCCTTTTGAAAGTGTCAAGGTATGTCAGGCATAAAACCCCCAAAGAAATGGATATTAGTGAACCTCACCATTACTGCAAGGATCTGTTATTCAGCTTTCTCATGATCAGGCAGGAACAGAGCCCTATTATGTTATGAAGGGAAGTAGCAGGCAAATCTCTCCAGGCGGCCCCGCCCTACCTCAGGGTTCTCTCCAGCAGGTGCCGTCCACACAGGCTGTGCTGTTAATGTACTGTCTGCAGGACGACCCAGATACTCGCAGCCTTCCCACCAGGACTGAGCCGCCCGGGGGTGGGATGCGGGAGCCTGCGCGGGAAGCAGCAAACAGCCCCAGCATCACCGCGCTCGGCTCGACCGCTGCGAAAAGTTTCCCTTGAGGATCAAGACTGAAAGATTGGAGAGAGTGGCCCTCCTGTGAGAAATGTGCCCCCACATGGCTCTGGGGGAAGACATTTAATCTGCTGCAGGGCTGCGGGCGCGGAGGCCGCCACACCCGCGGGAGGCCGAAAAAGGACAGAGGCGGCGCCATGTGGCGCCAGCACGAGTCTCCGCCGACGGCGCCCTGCGGAGACCTGCGACGACCATGATGCTAACGGAGCCGCAACGCAGGCGCGCCCTGCCCGGCCCGCCACGCACCAGAACTCAATCTCTTCACCCAGCCCCTCTCGGTTACTCACCAGCTGGCGGCGTTTACTTCCGGCATCACCCTCGGCGCGACCTAATGACGTATACACGCCCGCCAGAATGAGCGGACGTGGCAATTGTGCCTGGGTCACACGACCTACAGGCGCGGCGCGCATGTGCAGTTGGGGTAGGGCTGCGGCGGTGGCGTGGCGTGGCGTGGGATGTTGTGCGCCTGCGAGGGGCGGCGGGGCAGAGGGAAGTGCTATGGGCCAGAGTTCCCGAGTGCCGCCTGCAGGCGGTATTTTGTCCACCCCGCCTTAGTGTGACACGAGCTGGGTGAGGTGGAACGGATACTCTAGCTGTGGGGCATCGCTGAGTGCTTAACACCAGTCTCGAATGTGAATGTGCGGACAATGCAGATGTTGGGATCTCCAGGAGCCGCCTAAAATTACCATGTAGTAACGCCTTAATTATAGCTAGCTAGGTGTGTCATTTACAATGCCGATGAAATGAGAGGCACAAACTTTGCTTCTTAAAACAACGTTTTTCCCTTGGTTCTTGCCAAATTTTTCATGCATTTTTGTTTAATTCCATTGTCGCCGACAAAACCCCTCACACTACAGCTCCCTTTAATGTGGCTTCTTTGATAGTTCTATAGCAAGAGTTAAGACAAGAGTCAGATGTCTTACCATTACTGCCAGCAGCCACTGATGACCGAGAAACTTGATCCCAAGTGAAAGTGCTTGATGAAAGCCGGTTTCAGCTACTTTGATGCTTTTAGCTGATTAAAATCAGTTTTGACCAACATCCGGTACAAAACTAAAAGTTTTTTTTTTTTCCAACTTGGTTTCTAAGTAACATTTTCATGAACACTGTTAAATAACACAGTCTTCAAGAAATAGGAAAACTTTCTGACAATCATGCTGAATTGATGAAACACTTGTTTGAGTGATGACCTTTTTACATGAAGAGCGGAGGAGACACTGGCAGGGTCCCATTGAAATGATCCAGCTCTATTCACCTGATCTCTAGGTAACCAAAGCCACCCCACTTTTTTTTTTAAGTGCTTCAGTTTCATAACAGTTTATAAAGAATTGTCAGCATGCAGCATATTCTTGTTGGAAGTACTGCTGAATTAGTGCAAAGACGACACTCATGCATAATCCAACATGACTATGTCACTTTAGCCGGTTACCTCACACCTAAAATAAAAAACTAGCAATCAAGACTTGGCACAGTGATATGTTTCATGGGAAATGAAGAAGACAGATGAGTGTTGCCAGTTGCAGTAGGCTGAGCTAGGAGTCTGTGACCTACAGCCCATGAGAGCCATTGGATCTAGCCCAGAGACAAAGGCTTCAGTGATGGGGGACTTTCCTTGCATTGCAGCTGGGTAGCCAGTCTGTGGGAAGAACTCTATGCTATGCTGCAGCTGGGCAGCAGGAGTGGTGGCTGCATCCTAGCACTGACTGCAGATCTGAGCTGGGTCATTCCAGCCCGCTGCCAGAAAAATACTGCAGACTGCTGGTCTAAGTTATGAAAATGTCTTGACTGTCAGTCCTTATTTTGTTTATAATTTCTGTATGTACTAACCACCAAAATTACATTTTATAATAGTGCAGATTTCATAGATTTCATAGACATTAGGGCTGGAAGGAACCTCAGAAGATCATCGAGTCCAGCCCCCTGCCCAAAGGGCAGGAAGTCAGCTGGGGTCATAAGATCCCAGCAAGATAAGCATCCAATTTACTCTTGAAGGTGTTCAATGTAGGTGCTGGAGCCACCTCCGATGGCAGGCTATTCCAGACCCTGGGGGCTCGGACAGTAAAGAAATTCTTCCTTATGTCCAGCCTGAAATGGTCTTGCAGTAGTTTATAACCGTTTGACCTCGTCATCCCTTGGGACGGTCTGGTGAACAAACGTTCCCCCAGATACTGGTGGTCACCTCTAATAAACTTATAGGTGGCCATCAGATCACCCCTGAGCCTGCGCTTTTCCAGGCTAAAAAGCCCCATAGCTCTCAGCCTGTCGTCGTAAGGTCTGCTTCCCTGACCTCTGATCATGCGCGTGGCTCTTCTCTGGACTCTCTCAAGCTTCTCCACATCCTTTTTGAATTGTGGGACCCAAAACTGGACGCAGTACTCCAGCTGCAGCCTCACCAAGGCCAAGTACAAGGGGAGAATGACATCCCGGGATTTGCTTGAAAAGCATCTATGGATGCAAGCCAGCGTTTTGGTCACTTTACTAGCCGCAGCATCGCACTACAGGCGCGTGTTCATCTTGTGGTCAATGATGACCCCCAAGTCTCTTTCTTCCATAGTACTAGCCAGCGTAGCACTGCCGAGCCTATAAGGACGCTGCAGGTTTTTCCTCCCAAGGTGGAGAACCTTGCATTTTTCAGCCTTAAACACCATCAGGTTCTTGCCCGCCCATTTGCTGAGCCTGTCCAGGTCAGCCTGAATCACCCTCCTGTCTTCAGGTGTGGATGCTTTGCCCCAAAGTTTGGTGTCATTGGCTAACTTGGCCAGTCCACTTCTGACTCCAATGTCCACATCGTTAATGAAGATGTTGAACAATACAGGTCCAAGGACAGAGCCTTGGGGGACCCCACTGGTCACCATGACGATTGACTTCCGTCAATTACCACCCTCTGGGTCCAACCACGGAGCCAATTTCCCAGCCAGCGGATCGTGGTGGACCCAAGGCCACAGTTGGCCAGTTTCGCCAAGAGGTGATCATGGGATACCAAATCGAAGGCTTTTTTTAAGTCAAAATATATGACATCAATCTCTTCTCCCTTGTCCAGTTGATAGGTCACCTGGTCATACAAGGAAATGACTTGGTCAAGCAAGACCTACCCGCAACAAACCCGTGCTGGCAATCCCTCAGGATGTTGGCGTCGGACAACATCCTGAGGGACACTCCTGAGCTTGTCAGTGTCAGCTTTGCTGAAGTCAAGAACTTCAGTGTTGCTGACTGACTCACCAGCTTTACGGCGGGTGGGGAAGGGGATCAGCTCGTGGCTGCTGTCACCCAGCTTCCCATCAATCACTAGGTCACCGATTAGGTCATCCCCAGTAGCCAGTACCAGGTCGAGCAGCGCTTTACCTCTCGTTGGCTCATAGAGTTCTTGAGTCAGGTAGAGGTCATCCATGCACGATAGGAAGCTTTGCGACCGCTCAGATGTAGCTTCTTTGTTCAAAACTTTCTATTATATTTCTTCTCCATGCATACACACTTATCTATCCTAAACTATTACTTTTTTAGAAGTTTGTATCAGTAACGTATTTAGAAATATGGGTAGTTTCATTGAAAAATTCAGTGTTTTATTAAGACAACATACCACAACTCATGTACATTTTTTCTCACAGGCTTTATTTAGAATTCTAATATGAAAATGTACATGTCATATCTACAGATGAAATCTGTCAGACTGTAAACATTTACAATTCAACTGGCAGAATCTGCATTCATTCAATTTTGTACAGATGACTACCTCATGTGTATATCACAGTTCAACAGTCACATTCGGATCTGAGGCTCTGCAGCCCTAAGCCTGGATATTCATTCACAATAACATGACTTTAAATTATCCCTAAAATAGCCCAAGGGAAGCTTATTTTTGTGTAACCTATAAAGAAAAATGTGGTACACGTATGGGACCTGACAAGTGTCTGGTCATGATCACCTGGTGTTGGATAGTGGAGTATGGCTGTGGATACTTAATCTGGGCAAAAAATAGGGAAGAAGCTCCTAAAGTAAAGGATTGACAGCTTTTTGTGACTCTCCTGCCAAAAAAACAATCTTACAAGGGATAGGAAACAAAGGTCTTCATTGTACTGAGTATACGTGTACCATTTTTCACGTTGAACCACTCATTGAATTGTCATTGATGCTTTCGTTCAGTTTGTTTTTTTAGGGGAGGGGAGGAGTAAATCCCAGAATACAATTCCAGTATCTCTTTATTTCCCTTATTACGTTCCTCCCTGGTGCAATGTATCATCTTTAATACTCCAGAATTAAATAATAGAAACCTCATGTGTTGTACATATGAGTCTCATTGCTACATTAGAACAATGGTGTCTGCTGCAATTGAAACCTGCTAAAAGGAGAAGACCTGTTAATAATACCATATTTACTCGTGTACCACATGCAGCTTTCCCCACACGTCAACCTTCCAATGACCCTTCTGTTCCGTCCTTCCCGAGGGTTACTTAGCATGCGTGTTCTTTTATGTCCTGTCTATGCTAATTTGTTGGCTATATAGCCATTCATAATGTTATTCTATAGCTGTTATCCTATGGGGTTAAAAGGTGTTAGAAATCATTACAATAAGTTACTCCCCAAGTTTGGGTTTACCCAATAAGCAAATCACAACACATCACTTTGAGGTCTGAGATTAGCATGTCCCCACCCAGGTTAATTATACCTCGTGATTAGGTCCGTTAATTTTTTCCTGACTCTAAGTGAAAATTATTAAAATCAGCTAGGTTTGCAGTTTTATTCCTCAGTTCTGCTTTTTAAGGCTTATGCTGTCTCATGACTAATATAAACAGCTATATATATATATATATATATATATATTCTTACGGGTTATACTCCAGACAAACAGGAAACAGTTTCATAAGCTCTATTTCAGATATCTTCAAAAAGCATTTTCTTTTTGTTACAACTTGCTCATTAACCCTTCTGGTTCTGGCCATCACACTACAGCACTTCCATTTCCCTCTGCACTTCAGGCACCTATACATGTGCAGTGAGACTGCTCTGATGCACTGCAAATACAGTACATTGGAGCAGACACATTCGAGTCTGGTGGAGTGTAGTAATTACCGCACTTCAGCAGACTCCAGCGTGACATGTATCAGTGTCCCCACACTGAAAAATGGCAGCAGGGGCACTTTAAAGCTCATCGAATGAGCTTTAGTTAAAGTGCCCCACCCTGTCATTTTTCAGCGCAGGGTCACTGATACATATGACACTCCAGGTGCTTTCATTAGAGTGGCTCTCGGAGCCACTCTAATGAAAGCACCCCCACCCCACTCCCAGAGCATGTGTATAAACGCCCTTAGTTACTATTCTAAGGATGCACAAAACATCCTATGGATCATAAAATAGGGATTTTTTCAAGCTTCAGCCACTAGATGTCAGCACTATGACAAAAAACACTTGAGTATTTTTCTGCTACCTGAGAGGGAGATGCTGCTGTCATCTACCTTGAAACACCCTTGAAGAGGGTTTTTTCCTTTTAAGTTACCCATCATGGGTTCTTGCATATTAACCAAAAAAGCATTGTAAAGTACCGTATTTTCGCACATCTATCGCGTGGGGTATACGCAATTTTACAAAAAAAATGGATGGGTACGGGTTATACGGGGGTGCAGGATATCGGCGGACTTTTTTTCCTCACAGGGGGCTGGGGCTGGGGCAGGCTG
>NW_005842626.1:22272-36124 GCF_000455745.1 Alligator sinensis | reverse complement strand
CGCCGGCTCCCCATGTATACACTGCTGCGGGGAATACACGGGTGCGGCATATACATGGACGTATTTACAAAAATACAATATTCCGCGGGTTAGATGTGGGTGCGGCTTATACCCGTGGGTGGGGTATATGCGTGAAAATATGATAGCTGTATAGGATCCTACATTTTGCAAACACTGTGTTTTCACTCTCTCAGAAAAATGCACCAGGATATTGAGATGGCAGTTAGAGGACAGTATTATTAGGCTGAATTGTAGCAGTCCCTTGGAAAATGAGAGCATGAGGCCTTTCTAACTATAGAGGTGTGAAAGAAAAAACAGTATTTCCTCAACCCATCCCTTAGTCACAAAACTGAGGCCTAGACATTATATGAAGTATACCTGCTGAAGTCTAGACATTAAATGTTACAGAAACTGCTAGCATTATGTCTAGGCTGCTACAATATCCAATTAAATATACCCCAGAGGGGCACCCTACAGGGATGAACTCTTGATAAAGTTCTGCTTGCCATTTCTTTTAACTAGTTCCATCAGAGGAACACATGGAAGCATGTGTTACTATGCTGTAGTCATAGTATAATTTGGCTGTCAGCTTATATTTTACTAAATAGCCTTCCTGTCCTCTGTGTGTTCATATCTTGGTGTGATTATTCTGGTACACCTTACGCAGGTCTGGCATATATGCCAGTAGAGACACTTTAATGAGCTATGTTTTGGTCTTTGAGCCATTAACTTATGTTTAGAAATCCAAATTTAAATGCACACACTGGGTCAGCATTGATTCATGGTGTGTGGATAGGAATGTCTGCTTTTAAGGATTGCTGCAGTACCTAGAATAATGGATCAGCCAGTGCTTGTGCAAATGTTACATATTAGCTTCACTTCCAGCTGAATATCTCTCTTAGTCAAAGGTAGGATCAGTCCTGTTTCTTTGGCACATACATTTCATTTATAGATTTGTCCTGAATGTGTAAATAGAATTTACAACTTGATTTGTGAGATGCAATTAAATGTAAGTGACAGGAAAGGAAACACATACTTTGGATATCCATTTCCGTTTCTCTAAAATCTTAGTTGCTGGATGCAGGTTTGTATAAATATTTTATCTACTGAAAGGCAGCATACATGCATCAACTTTAGTGGAACTTACTAGGGGAAGAAGAAACGGTACATAACCATTTCTCTAACATGACTCTATGTCTACAGGTTCAGAATTGTGGACTTTCCTAACAGAAGTAACTGGCATATGATGGCTGGTAGAAGTCTTACATACAGTAAACATGGAAACATATTTGAAGCATAGAAAAATATTAATTTCTTTTCCAGTGGACTGGACAAGTGCTGAAGAATGTTAAACACAGTACCAAAAATTTATAGGACATCACAATACAACCTGATATCTCTAAAAACTGCATTATTCTGGGGAAATTATAAATAAAAAGGATACATTGAAAAAACAATTCAAACTCCATAGTTGTACTACATAAAAAACCATTATCTTGTAAGCAATCTATGCCTTCAACAAGTTGCATGTTCTCAGGTTTAAAATATATATTATAGAAGACAAAATGAGTATTTGGCTGATCATATAAACTGCAGCCTATTTCTTTCTATAATCTTACCATATTCTTTCATATCACTGAAGATTTATATCGTCTCTCCAGTTTTGGTCTACATAATGGAAAGAGGTAGTCTTAAAAGCTGTAAAAAAATGTACAATAGCATAGCAGTCCTTAGACTGGCCCCTGAGTTGTGGATGTTTCACAAACATCTTCACAAACCTTCCTTTCTCCACCATTGGCAGAAACATGCCAACCCAGAAGAAGTATGAGCCACAAAAAAGAAAGTACCCAAGCTCCAGAAATCATTACAGTTGCTCTAGTTTTGGTCCAGTACTTGAGATACTTGAGCGGCTGCTGAGCTGAATGGTAACGATCTATGCACAATATGAAGAGGCTGAAAATGTAAGTAGTGCTAGCTACATAATCCATCAAAAAGATTGGTCTGCCTAGTACCCGTGTTGGAGTCAGGAGATACACGATATTCAGGGGCATAACAACTGCACCAACTATAAGATCTGCAACAGAGAGGCTAACAATATGTAGGTTACCAGCTGTCTAATTTCTTTTCTGTTCTCACTGCATATAGGACCAATATATTTAGGACAATAGTGATCAGTGAAATGCAACCTAGGACCAAACCTAATGGAGCTAAATGGGCCCCTGTTGAGTTCTGTGTTGTGGTTTTGTTCAGGTCACACATCTTGTGGTCAAGGTCACAGAGTAGGAATCAAGGTAGATGTCAAAATCCTGGAGAATTCAATCTTTCTACCTATCTCCAGTGAGTTTATGGTGAGCTGTTTTTTATTTTTTCAGTGGCTATAACAAGAAAAAAACATGCTTAATAATTGTAATAATAAAATAAAACAAAATCTATGTTCCATAGTTTAGCATAGAGCCTTTTCTTTCCTTAATGTGTCCAAAACTCTTTGTATGATCCTTTTTATGCCATACCAATCATGAATGACTCTCAGAATTATCTCATTTGTCTAGCATCCTCAAAGTTCTGACCCAGGTCTCCAGGGAAGAAATTTCATTCAACATAAGTTTTCAGTTTTATATACTATGTTTACTTGATTCTAAGACAAATCTAATTTGTTATAATTTTCCGTGTTATAGAATCAAATTATTGGAGGATCATCTTTAATTCATCCCTCCCACTGCTGCAGGGAAGCAAGGAGTGGGGAGGTCAAGTAGCTTGCCTCCTGCTTGTGCCATGCTTCCCCATGTTAAATAGGGAAAAAATCTCATCTTAGAATCCAGTAAATGTGGTATTTTATTAGTTAATAGCATAATTTTACTTCTTTGTATATCTAATTGGCAATTTTCTAGATGAGTAATTGATGTTTGGTGCTTCTGGCAGAATTCAGTGTGGACATGTAAGCATGCATATGTAGACTGAGTATGTGCAGTACACACAAGCTAGGTAGCTTCAGGCTACACACTGGCTGGGCAGTCACGTGACTACATACATGCATACCCGAGCGTAAGTTGAGGAAAAAGCACAGAAGAGGATTAACATGTTGTGAGTTCAGCAACAATACTCTGGACACTCCTGTGCTGAACTAAAAAGTATTTATTAATATAACTCTCTGGAATTATATCCAGGATGGATCTTGCCCTAGTATGTATGCAAGACTTGCTCTGTTCCTGACCTTGACCTTGACCCGGCTCAGTGAGTGAGAGGAACCAAGAATATGTCCCCTGGCTCCTTGTGGCAGGAAAAGTGGAGTCCCCAGTGCTGCAAAACCGCCCAAAACAAACAGAACCATACAGTGGTGAAAATGAGGGCTTTGGCCTCAACTTATGCTAAGGAAAATACAATAAGACACAACAAGGATCCTCCCACATTTTAGCCCTAAGCAATGAATGGCTAGTGTGCCCCCCTTGTCAAGAGAGATTTTGAACTGTGGGGCCATCCAGTTTCCCAGCACAGCACTCTAACCACTATAGCACAGATCAGACACTTCCAGGCCCCTCTCCAAGTGTTGGCTACAAATGTCCAACTCGGGATCCTTAAAATTCTAGTTTATTAGGCGGATTGAAACACTGTAATCATAAACCTTGGGGCTGGTCCCCACACACACACACACACATGCACACACATACACACACACAGTAGCAGGCTACAGAGTCAGGTATACCTATCCTACAAGCACTGGAGTCTGTCGTTGAGGCTTCTTTCAGCGTGGTGTTATCCTCCAGAAGGGGGTCGCCAGCTGGTCCTTCTGGCTGGACAGGTCTGGTCGAGTTGGAGATCAAGAGGGCGCCACTGAGGGTCACTTTTCACTGCCCCGTTGATGAATTTTGAATAGGGCTCTGGGAGTGGTCGATGTGGAGATATTCAGCCCAAAAGTTGGTCCCCTGCGTTGATTAACTCAGGCCAGGGCTTCTAGCCCTTGATCAGTGACGTTTAGAGATTTCCCGGTTGTTACATTGTCTTCTATTGAGTTCTTCCCTTGGCTGATCTGCAGCTTCCAGGTGTTAATTGCTGCCTGCTTCCATGTTACACATTCAATCACGTTACACATTCAATCACTGATTCATTCGCTCTTTCAGGGGCCAGCCTGATACAGAGAAGGGCAGTTTGATTCCTGCCCTTGTTAACAGTGTTACAATGTATAACTTACTTATGAAACTAAACACATTTAGTTGAAAGGTGAGGAGTATAAAATATAAGCTACAAATGCCATGGCACACAAATAGATAAAAATACCAAAATACAAGGGGAGATACAAAATGCGCACACACAAATTTTAAAACACAATTCCTTATCTTAAAGTGAAAGAGAGAGGAAGGAAGAAAAGGTAGAAAAAGAGAAACATATCCAAAGAGAGGAGAGCAAATGCAGGCAAGAGGAAAAGTGGGCTTTCTGCTACACAAGCACTCCTCTTCAGGCTGAGCCATTGCCCATTTAATAGTTTAATAGCCATTTAATAGTTATTGGATAAAACAGATAGGATAAGATAAGGAGGTTACTGCCCCATTAGAAACAAGGCTCCAGGCTAAAAACCAGTATCCATCTCACTGAGGTACACACTCTCTATCTTGTTCTCTTTTTCATAGCCCCACCTATCTCCCTCTCTCAGCACTTGGGGGCAGTTTTGTAATGTGTGCTGGAGAGGGCACTAAATAATGACTAAGCTGGCACGGTAGTTAGAATACTGTGCTGGAGACAGGTTCAAACCCCTCTGGGTGAGGGAGGCCAACAACCTGGTCTGGCTTCCTAGGAAGGTGCCCTAAGGCAGCACTCAGCTATTAGGGATAAAACCTGAGGTCCTCCTATTTCTCATCTCTCTGTTAGTTGTGAATTTCTGGATGGCTTCATTTTGGGGACTTAGATGCTGGCATGGGTGTAGAATGGGCATACTACATAGTTGTGTGGCTGCCGGGCCAGAGCGTAATTTACTGCACAGGCTCAGTTTATACATGGATGCTTAGGCATCCATACTACAGGGGAAATGTAGTATCTTAGTTGAAAATTAAAGTCAGGTTTTGAATATCAAATTATAATTTAATGGGCATAAACAAGCATTAAGGACCTAGAGGCTGAAAAGGGCAGGGGGCAGAGATGGCAGAGGGGTACGCACAAGCAAGGGGAAATTCATCCCCCAGTAGTTACCTGTGACTTCTCCCCCCTGCAGGGGTTGGGGGATGAATTAAAGATGACCCACAATAATTAGATTCTATACATGGAAAATTATAACAAATTTAAAACTTTTCCATGTACAGAATCTAATTATTGGGGAGTCACCTTTAATTCAGGGTCATCTTAGATTTGAGTAAACACAGTATATTCTTAAAGTTTATATAAAGCTCATAATGTGTGTGTTTGTGGGCAAGTTTTTGAATCACCTGTGGAAAGTCTCCTTTACTTTTACTGAGAAATGGACAATATAGCACTCTCTAGATGTATCCACAAACTATATGTGAAGAAGTAAAAAATACCACAAATCAGTTGCTATCCTGATTGTAAGGAGGTGTAACAGGGGCCTGCTTGGGGTCCATCTACTGGTGGCCCCACCCACCTGTTGTGGGCCAGTTGCCCGCCTCCTCATCTGCCACGCCTTGTTGTTAATTAATTGTTGTTAATTAAGCAGGAGGCTCCCCATTGTATGCCCCGATGCCAGGGGGCGCTATCTGCGGCTCCATTCCTCCCCTACACCGCAGCCCAAGCCTCACAGATGGTATTTGTAAATTCCTCTTTATGTTGGGGTCTCGGCTGCTGTGGGCCTACTGCTTCTCTCTCTCTCTAGCTAGGCCTGCCAGTCAAAACCCCCACTAATTGGGGTTTGACTCCCAGGCTCTAGCTCTCAAAACAAAATTCACTCGGACTCCTGCACCCTCTGTGGTGCTCGGGTCTGCTAACCCCCAAATACTGTACCCTCTCTGGCGCTGGGGTCCCCACACTGTAGTGGGCCCCCACTGAGGCCTCCTTCTTCCCCAAATAGCCTCACGCAAACCACCGGTCTTAACATCCAACACAAAACATAGGCTTCTATGGCCATATAATGGAAAAATGATAATACAGAAACAAGAGAGGCAACATGCCTGCTTACTTTAGATGATCATGAGGATGGTTCACAGCATGGCGTAGTCTTCCAACAGAGACTGCAGCCATGGCACCGTGGTCATTGGGAGTCCCCCTCCCTGCTGCCCCTCTGGCCTTTTCCACTTGCCATTTGTAGGGGATCCGGGTCTGCCTCTTCCTGTCACCTGACCGGCTGGCAGGGCTTGAGCCTTAACCCCTACTTGACCGGCCAGCCGTGGCTGGAAGGTTCTGGATTTAAAGGGACCACCCTGTCTCTTAGTAACAGGACTAGGGTTCCCTGTTACAGGAGGATATGATATTAGAAAGAAAATAGTCAGAGTAGAAATTAACTAGAAAACTATTTGTCCAGCAGTCTTCCACTCTATGACTTAAAAATTTTCTGAAGTCTATCTTATATTACCTAAACTTAAATTTAAAAAAAAGAAAATTAACTTGCTTGATTGTGCTTCACCACCTAGTAATGAGTAATCAGAATGAAACTGATGAATATTGTTGAATTAAAAAACAGACAGCACTGTTGACTTCAGTTGGTATCATCACCTATTTAGCAGTGCTAGGAGAGATAGCATCAAAGATTTAGTTTGTTTTTCCATACAACAGTCATTCTACCTCCTTTAACACTTGCATAATAAATTCTCCTTTGGCCATCCCTGACAATTGAGGATGATTGTCTTCCATGATTGTTGTATCTGAATGTCCGAAGATAGCTTATGAGGCCTATCGAGGATCGATACATTCTACTGCAGGTTGAACTTGTGTTTCTGTGTGGGGTGGGTGGCACTGGATTTTTTACATAGTCTGGCAATACACTGTTTCTGCCACTCCCACTTTTCCATCTCCTGTTGTTGTCATGAGGTTTCAAAGTACTGAGATCTCTACAGCACTTGCTTCATTTGGGGTGGTCTTGAGCGATAGCCTCCCATGAGTTGACACTGAACTTGCATTTTTTTTAAGTTGGCCCTGAGGATGTCCCTGAAGTGCTTTCTCTGCTCTCCTCTTGAGCGTATGCTTTGACTGAGCTGGGAGATTAAAACTTGCTTTGGTAGTCTGGAGTCAGACATCCAGATGACATGGCTGGCCCAAATAAGTTGATGCTGGATGATCATTGACTCAATACTCATGATGTTTGCTTGCAGGAGGATGCTAACATTGGTGCCTTTCTCTTCTCACTGGATTTGGAAGATCTTCTGCAGGCAGCACTGATGGTACTTTTCTAAAAACTTTAGGTGTCTCCTGTACATTGTCCATGTCTCAGCTCCATACAACAAGGTGGAGATTACAACTGCTTTATAAACCATGAGCTTGGTTTTGGATCTGATATTATGATCTTTGAACACCCGTTTCTTCAGGTGTCCAAAGGCTGCACTTGCACATTTGAGATGATATTGGATTTCTTTTTCAATGTCAGTCTTCTGCGAGAGATGACTTCCGAAGTACAGGAAATATTCACCCTTCTCCAGAGTCTCACCATAAATCTGAATTACTGGAGCTGGGGACTGTTGAGTAGCAGCTTGTTGGTGGAGGACCTTAGTCCTCCAAATGTTATGCATCAGTCCCATTTTTTTTGGATGCCTCAGTAAAGATGTTGACAGTTGCCTGAAGGTCTGCCTCTGAGTGAATGCACACTGCAACATCATAAACAGTAATAAATAGGGGTTGATTAAATTAGGCTTTTTCTTGTTTTGCATTGGTAAGATGTCTGCATTATCCATATCATCAACAGCAATGAAAAAAAAATGGAGGCAGTTCAAATGCCAAAGAACCAAAAAGCAGCCCCCAGCAGTTTTCAAGTGATAGCCACATTTTAATTATTTTCCTCCTATGGAAATGAAGGTTACCAATTGATACAATTAGGCTTTTTAAAGTTTGATTGACATATTCATATTGGCGTCTCTGTGTTTACAAACTAGTGCATAGTCATATAGTAGTACACTTTGTAATTCTTTTATTGTGCACACTGACCTGTTTTAGAAGCAGTCAGACGAGCATTTTATATGCAGCTAGGTCTTGTATGTGTCTGTAGGTTGAGTACATCCAGTAAGCTGGAACCCAGGTGTATTCATATTGTTTCTTCATAATATTTGTTATATGAAAAGCAAAAATAATAATTTATACTTATAAAAAATGGAATAATTATGATATTTGGAACTTTTAAAGAAAAAAATTAGTTGTAACTATTTGTTCTGGAGAAAGGCAGGCACGGTTCCTTGGCTAGATGTGATATCTTTTATTATATTAACTAAATAGTTGGATAAAAGTTCTTTGTAATCTTTCAGGCATAAGCACCCTTCTTCAGGGAGACTCTGCTCTTGATCTGAGTTCTCCAAGGTAGAGAAGAAGCTAAAGTGTGACACGAAGTCTGTGAAAATACAACTGGGTGGAAGTTTGGAAGACAAGGGGTAGAGATAGGAGGGGTGGGAGATATGGGGGGAGCAAATGTGTGAAGATGATAAGCTTCAGGCAGGTACCTGGTGAATCAGAAGTCAGGCAGGTTGTAATGTGTCATAAATCCAATATCTATATTAAGTCCATTTTTCTTTGTATCCAGTAGATTTATGAAGTGAAGTTTGTAGGCTCATCTACAAAATATGTTTTTGTGTTTCATAGTTGTTAGGGGCTGGAAGGGACCTTATAGATCATTGGGTCCTCCTGCACATGGCCAGGAAAGACTGCTAGGTTCAAATGATCCCAGCAAGATGGGCGTCAAGACATTTTTTGAAGATTGCCAGGGTGGATGACTGTGCCATTTCTCAGGGGAGCCTGGTCCAAACCCTCAGCACTTGGCTTGTAAAGAAGTTTTTCTTTATGTCTAGCCTGAAGCAATCTTCAAGCAGCTTATACCCATTATTTCTTGTGCTCCCCTGGGGGGCCTTGGTGAATAGCTGTTACCAGATTTGCCCATCACTTTGGGGCGTGCTCATTTATTAGGGACATGTTTCTAGGGTCTTGGTAATTCTATCAATGTGCTGCTTGTGTTACTTGTGTTTCTATACGGAGTTGAGAGATAACAATTCCCTCCGTTGATGGGGTGCTTGCATTGAGCGAGTTTCCCCATCATGCTCCATGGTACTGGTTCTGGCCTTCTATCCATTGCAATCGTCGCATCAGTCTCTGGATCCAGCAAACTAGTAGCATCAGACCAATTACTAATATAATATGAAAAGTAATGATTACTACAATGGGGTGAAGCATGACATTTAACAAACCCGTTGCATTGGGGCTCCACCCGAACAAAACCTCTCACCAGGAGTGATGGCCTGCATTTTTAACTGTACCTGCTAGCTTAGGGATTTCCTGATTGTGGTGTTGAATCTTGAGTTTGCCATTCTCTCCCAAAGCTTTGAGTCTTTGCAGTTCAGCTTGTAAAGAAGGATGAGTTAATAGTTCCTTAATGGCGATGAGACCCATTCCTAGTAAAATGGGGGACACCTCTTTGTAGAGCTCAGGGTAGGCATTCAAATGTTGTATGGTCCATATAGGTACAGGTCCATATGGTCCATATAGGTACTTGTGATCTTAAATTTAAGATCACAAGTAACAATGGTGGTTACATTACAGAAACAGCGATTAATATAAGGCACCATAGGTTGAGTCCAATATCCGTTAATTAATACAATATCACATCTTGTTCTCATGCACACACATGCTTTACCCACATAAACAATAGCAGATTCCCTTTCTTGGAACATCGAAAGAACAGTGAGACTTGTTCACCCACATAAACAATAGCAGATTCCCTTTCTTGAATAACATCCAAGGAACAGTGAGACTTGTTCCCAGGTTGTGGGAAAAAACATTCATCATGCTCCTCCAATGCTTGGTCTTCACAGATGTAACCTAAACCTTCTTTTCTCCTACACCTTTTTACATTTACTGTTTTCCATGAATTATCTGTCTTCCAGGCCCAAGTGTTATGATCCCTGAAGTACATAACAGCTGTCATCAATTTGTAATCCTAATGGGACTACTGGGTGGATTGTTCTAATTTCCTTGCCTGCCACAGTTATAAGGAATAACTGCAAGCTTTGCTGGTGGTGATTGTACGAAGTGTTAACTAATCTCCACCAGGGCTGGAGGGCTAATTCTTCCTTTGTTATAGGGGGCCAAATCAGGTTGATTGCTTCCATGGGAATGTGTCCCATCATGGCTTGCCAAATCATTCCCATGATGACATTTTTGGGTGAGAGCCTGAGCTTGCTCACACGCTAAAGCCAATGATACATTATTTTGGAAGGACTGTACACCAGACATCCTTAACTTTTCATCCCTTTCTATGAGTCCTTCCCACCCAGGAAATACCTTACTTATTAGCTGCTGTTCCTTACTTAACATTTTTAAAGATGCGGTTAAGGGAGTTCCCATTTTCCCCATATTTTCAGTGGCATATGACAGTTTATTAGCAAGAACTTCTATATTTGCAGCATCAATTAAAGAGACTCCTGCTTCTACCAGTGCAATTTAATCACTTATGGTACAGGTTCCTCTTGAGTCCACGGTGGCTTACAGAATAATGGACTGGAGCCAGGGATAGCCTTAGTTCCATAACAAAACTGGAGTGACTTTCTAGTGGAACTTTGTGTGCAATTGGCAAAACTTTGCCAGGGGCAGCCTGAGTCGAAGTTAGCAGCATAGAACTGGTAGTGACGCTGTAGGGCCAGGGGGTTGCTTCCATTTCCATAGACTCCATGCATGTGGCACAGCCATTTTATTTTCGGGGATCCAACTGGCAAACAATTCCAGAGTTTCAGAGGTATCGCAGGTTCAGAATAGAGTCTGGACATCAGATTCCAGATACCTATGCACAGCAGTGTTTTGGTGCAGCTATGGGATGTCATAGTTCGTGTTTGGAGACCTGTGAGGGGACAGAGAAGTGAAAAACAAACTCCCACACTCCAACCCCATATATATACTGGAAGAAGCTGGGATCAACATTGCAGGGTAAAAGTGGAACATTGATCTACAAGAGGGTGGCCATAACAAGTTGAGCACCTTTCTGGCCTTTTCCTGCCTCAACATCAGGGTAGGCACTGTCAAGCCTACCTGATGCGTATTTTCCAACAGCTCGAAGCCGTTCCTTCCTGCTAGCCAAGAAGGGTGGCCGGCAGGATAGAGAAGACTGTTTACGCTATTCCTTGATGGTCAGGTGGTTTACCCTTCCATTGTTTGAGCTGTGAAGAATGAAACCATTTTCTCCAAGGTTTTCTACTTTTTCCATTCAGGATTTCAACCTGATCTTCAGTGTGGTTACTAGTAGCAGCATTTTTGGCTAAGGCATCAGCTTTATTGTTCCAGTGTGCTTCTTCTGAGTGATTTTTTCTGATGCCCCGTTGTGTGAGTCACCCAGGTGTCCCCAGTTCTTTCTTTGATCAGGTAAGCAATTTGTCTCCATTTGTCTGAATGAGAAAAAGGGACACCCATCTGCAGCTACCATTTCTCTATCTAACCAAAGTGGGAGCCACACGGTGATTGCTCTGGCTGTCCAGTCAGAGTCAGTATAAATAGCAACAGAAGTGTCCCAAGATTTATAAGCTAGGATGGCTTTAAATGCCTCTACTTCAGCTGCTTGTGCAGAATGGGGGTGAGCTGGTCCTTGGAGCACCTCTCCGTCATTTATGTGGATGGCTCCATACCCTGTTTGGGGATGCCCTGTATGATAGAAACTTGATCCATCTGTAAACCTAATTACAAACCCTTCTGTTGTGCATCTGTAAGCCTCTTGCCTCCCTTTACAGGCCATTTAAGGTGTTTTAGAAGAGGGAGGGGGCAGGTATGCTCTTCTCCTTCTATGATTAATCCATACGGGGCTGGTGAAACAGCTTGCTCTTTTTTAAACTCTACTCAATTTACTAGGGTGAGGGTCCACTGAGCAATGTGTGGGTTAGAAACCTGTCCATCTTGTATTTTCCCTGATATGATGTACTTAACTGGGGAATGCACAGTCTGAACAATGACCTTCGACCCTCCAATAATAAATTCCCAATGCGCGAGGCTCCAGACCAGGGCAAGACACTCATTTTCACAGGGGATAAAGCCTTGCTCTGTTTGATTTAGGAGCCTGGAGGCATATGCAATGACTCGGAGCTTATTACATTGCTTTTGACTAAGTGGCTCCAATGCTTGTCTCTGAAGAGCCCAACTGAATCACAAAAGGAAGGAGAGGGTCCAGATATGCCAGAGCTGAAGCACAAGCTAAATCTTGTTTTAAGGTAGCCAGGGCAATTTGTTGGCCTGCTCCCCATTTCCAAATCCTGTTTTTCTTTAATAATTTGTACATTGGCTTAGCTTTGTCAGAGAACATTTCAGTGAACTCACTGGAGAAGTTAAAAGTTCCCAAAAGAGCTCGCAAAGAGTGTGTGTCTATGGGAGCAGGCAGCTTTCCTACTGTTTCTACCCTTTGCTGATCTGGAGTCCTGCCATCCTCTCCAAGGCATACATCCAGATATTTCACTTGTTGCTGCACTGACTGAGCCTTTTCTCTATTTACCTTAAATCCAGTTTCCTTTACTATAGTCAGCACCTCCTTAGTGTTTTCTCTGTTCATTTCTGAAGTGGGGGTGTGTATCAAAATGTCATCCACATATGAAATTACATGTGAGTGGTGTTTAGGACTCAAATGGTTCCACATTTTAGTGACATGGGCATGACAAATATTAGGGGAAGAATGGAAACCTTGGGGAATTCGGCTGAAGGCATATTGTTGTCCTCTATAGGTAAAAGCAAACTTATACCAACATGAAGGATGGAGGGGTATAGCCATGAAAGCATTAGCCAAATCGATTACAGAGAACCATTTGGAGCCAGCTGCTACTGCTGCTAAGATCTCATTGTATTTAGCTACCACAGGAGCAGCGCCAGGGGTGGCTGCATTTAAGGCACAGAAGTCTATTGTTATTCTATAAGTGACCCTGTCTGCTTTAAGGACTGGCCATACTGGTGAATTGCAAATACTTTGCATAGGCCCAAGCACTCCTTGTTCTAAGAGACAGTCTATAGTAGTTTTAATGCCTTCCTCTGCTGCAGCTGGGTATTTTCACTGCCTTTGAGGAGGGGGAACTTTTCCTTCAATTAAAACTTCAGCATTTATTTTTCCACACTCCGCCTTATGTTTAGTCCACACACAGGGAAATTCCTGTACCCATGGATCACTAACGGAGGTTAGGGTGGCAGTAGGTGCCTTTATGGCAGCACAATGATGTGTTGCCCTGGGGGGTCAGGCCAACTCTCAGGATCTCAATATTGCGCTATTAGACAGGAAGGTGTGACACAATTCCACATATACAAAACACACACAAATCAATTAGGTGCATACACACACACACACACACTTCCAGCTCATGCACATACACATCCAAACCAGCCTAGGCACATGCATACTTATCACCAATTCAAGCACATACACTATATACCCCAAAAGTTAGACACAGATCGCTAATTCGTACATCATGCAGACAATGCCATATATACATATATATACACATATACATATATATATATATATATATATACACATATACACACACACGCACACACACTTGCACTAGCAACTCAGATACACACACGTTCAAAATAACCAGTCTAGGTTCATGCACACCTATCACCAGTTTAAGCCCATACACACTACACACACCACATTTAGACAGAATCAGTTACCATTTACCAACACCTGCACATCCAATACATATACGTGGATTACTAATTCATATACCACACACACACACACACACACACAATGGCAGCAGGGGGT
>NW_005842626.1:17383-21934 GCF_000455745.1 Alligator sinensis | reverse complement strand
AGCTGAAAAGGTAGGTGCTGGAGAGGGAAAGTGGGACTAAGGGAAAGTGTGGGTGTTAAAGAGGGGCTTTGGGTGTGGGGGAGCCAGAGGATGGCTCTGGGGCAGCTAGAGAAGTCTGGGAAGCTGGGGGGGGGGCCTGAAAACAGAGAGATGGACTGCAGAAAATCACAGAAAAAGCAGCAGAAGAGACTGAAAGGCAGCAGGAAAGCAGAGAAAGGCAGTAAGAGCGTGGGAAGCAGGGACACAGCAGAAAATCACAGGAAAAATGGCAGAAGAGAGTGAGAGGCAGCAGAGGCAATGGGAAAGCAGAGAAAAGCAGCAGAAAGTCACAGGGAAAAGGCAGTAGAAATTGAGAGGAGATCGGGAAAGTAGTGAAGAGGGGTTGGGGCTGGAATTGAGAGAGAGAATGAGGCTGGAATTTAAGATAAGGAAGGGACTGGGATTCAGTAAAACATGACCCAACTCAGGGTTGCAAATGACAGTGGTTTTATTGAACAGGGGAGATGATGACACCATGCCAAATTGATTCCCTTGCACACACGCACACACACACACACACACACACACACACACACTGGCAGCAGGGGTTAAAGAGGCTTGGTGCAGGGGCTGAAGCCCACTGAAGTCCAGGAAGAGAGAGAGAGTCCAAATTGTAGGAGGAAGTGTGCAGGTAATATCTACCTATCCAGGCTGGAAGGGGTCCTTGTCCAGTAGGTGTTGTCCATAGGGGGGTTGCAGGCAAGGCCTCTGGGTGGATAGGTGGTGTGGCATAGTGCTGGTCCAGATGAAATGGCGTTCCCCCAGGGTCTGTCTTCACTGCCCCTTTTTATAGGGCCAGACCTTGTGTGACCCTAGTGACAGGAGGCATGCCCAGGCAAGGGTCAGCCCCGGTGTACTGAGCATGTGTGCTCCATGCAGGGATATGCAGTTTCGAGTGTCTATAATGGCGAGAGTTGCTGGTTTTGCAAGGTCCTTTGTCTTTCAAACGGTGGTCACTCTGAGTGCTTACAGAAGCTCAGGCTCATGGTCTAACTCATGGCACTTCACTTAGAGTGCCATGAGTTAGAGCATCCCCCTGACCCAACAGACCTGTTGTTACGTCTCAGCTCTGTATTCTTGGGGAACCCTGGTACAGGATGCAGTCTGTCTGACTCACAAAGGACTCACCCCCCTCCCCTCCTCTACCTAAACGAAACTGATTAAGATGCAGTGAGAGACGCACCTAAGACCCTCACCAGATAAGGGTGACGAGTGAATCAACTGCCCTAGGTCTCATTTACATGAGAGATGGAAAACAGAAAGCCTGAAGCAGAGACTGCAGTGAATTCTGGGACCAGAGAAGCAGGAGAGCGCTGCATGATGGGGAATCTGTGCTTCCAATGTTAATCAACCCATGTTCACACACACCCAGCTCAGCATTTATCAGACCAGTTCTAATCTGGATTTACTAAGGACTTTTCCCCCCCAGACACACACACACAGCTCTAAGTTTAATAGGCATCTCGGGCCGTACATTCCCCGGTCCCACTATGGGAGGCCTATTTAAACTTGATTGACTAAAACTCGGTTGCCGGGTTAGGGAATGCTGAGGCAAGAGACCGAGTCAGAGGGGGTATGGGCAACATTTGAACAATGGTTAAGGGTTCATCACAGCATCCAGCCTGCTGGAGCCCTAATCCCAGGTGTTGTCATATCTTTCCCGAGACGACTGGTGGGAGTCCTCTCCACAAAAGGTTATGAGCACCCCAATAATTGTTTTAAGTCTGTTAAAAGACTATAGTAAGATCTGGAAAAGTCATGCTAAGCTGAGGCTTGTGCACAACAAGTAAAAATCCAAAATCCTGATGCTGCAAGCTATCTATTGTTCCTGAAGAAACCATGAGATATCCCATCAGTATATCTGCCACCCATAGGAATTTCAAGCTGGCTCCCAAGTATTTGGGTTACTCCCTAATCTTAAGTGTTTCCTGATTATCAATCAGTTTCCTGAGATGGTCCAAACCAGATAACCCCTTGTCAATAGAAAAGACAATGATTTACACTACTGAGGGTGCTTCGAAGCAGCTGAACTGAGGGTATAAAAATCTGTAAGTGTGTGTGCTGCTAGAAGAGGAAAAGGAAGGAAAAGAAGTAGAAGCAGGAGGAAAGAAGGAGAAGAAGAAAACCCCTGTGCTGACACCATCCCCTGTCGTTCTTGGGACGCTGGAAGAACAGATCATCTCTCTCTTCAAGGATTGTGCTACGGACTGTGCCTGTCAGCTTTGCAGCCTGAGTACCGTGGACTAGGTGAGATCCCAGCGTTCTCTGTCTTCTTTCTAGGCATAAACTTCTGAACCTGAACTGTATCAGTTAAGCTTGAGCTAAGTTTCCCCAAATACTTAGTGAAACCAGGGTAGTATTGTCATTGTTGGTGTTTGTTTTTCTTTTGCATGTCTATTACTACTAGTACTATTATATATTTCATATGCTTAGCAATAAATAACTTTTATAGTCAAACTGGTAGTAATTGGGTATATTTTTCCTTCTCTGCTTCTCTTTCCTCCCGTGCTCTGCAGCAACGCTTCTTTTACCTATGCTAAAGATCCCTGTGAAGCCCAAATTATTGTGGGGTCTGCTCATCAAGAGGCCAAAGATTGGGACGTGCTGAGTTTGAAACACATAAGGGGATCAGCTTGTACAGGCTGATTGACCCAGTTTGACTCAGACGTGCCCTTATGAACTGAATGCTGGCCCATGAGGGTGTCAGCTGGACACCCAGCCGGATTCAGAGGGATTCTGTTTACCTGTGTGCTTGTGTTTGACTGCATTTTATTGTTGCTCTTATGAACTGATTCTTGGCATATGAGGGTGTCAGCCTGTCCATGCTGATCAGCCCGGCCAGGTCAGGCGTGTCACGTTAATTTGTGTGTGTTTGTGTGTATGACTGATTTGGTGACTGGAGGAACCCAGTCCCATTGAGATTGAGTCCTGCAAGATAGCTCCACTGGGGGTGAGGGCTTGCAGAAGGGAGAAATACAGCTCCGTATAGTAACACAAGCAGCACATTGACAGAATCACCAAGACCCTAGAAACTATCCCTAATAAATGAGCACACCCCAAAGTAATGGGCAAATTTGGTAACAGAGGCTTGACATATAAAATGGAAACTTGACATGACTTTGGTTCACTTAGAAACACAGGCCTAAACCATACAATATCCATATGAAACAATAAAAGTCAATACGAAAATTATAATAATACAATATACAACAGTAAGAATCAATACAAACCTAATAATAATACAATATAAAACAATGGCTATCCAAAACCAAAAACTTGCTACTAAAATAATTTTTTTTAAAGCTTATCCTACATCTTAGCTTACTTATACTTATCTATAGGGAAAAGAGAGGGAGAGAAAAGGTCAAAAATGGTTGGGGAAGGGGAGGGACTGGACTGCATTTTAAAATAAATACAACAAAAAAAACCTGGGGGTTTGCTACAGATGCACAGCAGAGACTTCTGCAGGTCCTCCTTTTGACTTCCACAACACCCCATTAGCTAGATCTGCAGTTAGCTGAAGTGCCTGGAGGAAAGGAACTCCTAGGATTCCCTTCTGATTTCTGTCATGAGCACAGCACTCTACTTTTGCTTGCAATCTATCGATTTGCAAGGGAACATCCTGCCAGACAGGAGCTTCCTGAATTTCTCCCCCATATCCACTGAGCCGAACATGTTTCGTGGTGGATCTCCCTCCAGACATCCACCGGGGACTTAGAATATTTACCGAGGATCCAATATCCACTAGCAATTGGGCTAACATCCCTGGGTTCTCCACTGTAGCCCTCACTGTGGGTCTCCCCCATGCATCACACTGAAGTCTTGCAACCAGCTGGGGAGGCCCGAGGAGAACCGGGCACTCCTATTCATCAACAGACTCCCTCTGGAGCCTCCACTCAGGACAGGAAGCAGGGGTCTGGTTTTGACAGGGAGCGGGTGCATGGGCTGCACTCTGTACTGGGGCAGTGGGCTGAGGTGGTGCTCCCTGCATTAGCTCTGCTCTCCGCATGGCTTGAGACAAAGCATTAATCAGGACACTAATGGGCTGGTGATCATATTTTCCCATATCTTCACCTAAATTCACTAGATCTTTCCAAATCATTCTCCTAAGGGTCTCTTTGGGTTGTCCTTGCCCAGGGTTGTGAGGCAAAGGGGGATTAGAATTGGGAGGGCAACTGGCAGAGTGAGGACCATTATTTGCAAAGGTGATAGCCTGCACAGGCTCTGATGTAATCTTTTTGCCTGCTTGTCTCTTTAAAACACCAGTCTCTCGCAGCAAATCTCCTGCCTCTTTGATTTTTGCCACTAGTTCATTCCAGGTTATGTGTTCTAAATCCACGACCCCTATGGTCATTATTGTCCGGGAATTTAACCTTGCATAGGTGCTCCGTATTAATTCAGGTCCCTGATAATGGAGAGTGATAACCCCATTCTTTTCTGTCTGGGATAATGAATCAGAGAGAGCTGCTAACATTTTCTTTCAGATGAGGTAAGATTCTGGGGCTTCCTCTA
>NW_005842626.1:7030-17373 GCF_000455745.1 Alligator sinensis | reverse complement strand
CTCTTCCATTACATACAAATTTTTAAGGGACATGGAGTCCGGCTTCTGAGTTTTCCACTTGACTCGACCCGGATCCGGGCCCCCGAGTTTTTTGGCTCAATGGATCTGGGTCTGGCTTCCCGGAGTCCGGTTTCTGGGTTTTCCGGCACTCCAGACCTGGATTCGGCCTCCCGGAGTCTGGTTTCCATGTTTTCTGGCTTACCGGACTCAGATCCAGACCTCTGGAGTCCGGTTTCAGGCTTTTCCAGCTCACCGGACGTGTATCTGGGCCGCCGGAGTCCAGTTCCCAGGTTTTTCGGCACGCCGGATCCAGATCCGGGCTCCCAGAGTCCGGTTTCCAGGTTTTTCGGTCCACCAGACCCGGATGCGGGCCCCCAGAGTCTGGTTTCCGGGTTTTTCAGTCTGCTGGACCCAGATCCGGGCCCCCGGAGTCCGGTTTCTGGGTTTTCTGGCCTGCCGGACCCAGATCTGTAGCCCGGAGTCCAGTTTCCGGGTTTTCCGTCCCGCCGGATCCGGGCCCCCGGAGCGGTTTCCGGGTTTTCCGGCCCGCCGGACCAGGATCCGGGCCCCCGGAGTCCGGTTCCCAGGTTTTCCGGCCCACCAGACCAGGATCCGGGCCCCCGGAGTCCGTTTTCTGGGTTTTGGGGCTCTCCGGATCCAGGCCCCCCGAGTTGGTTTTCCGGGTTTTCGGGCTCTCCGGACCCGGATCTGGGCCCCCGGAGTCCGTTTTCCGGGTTTTCGGGCTCTCCAGACCCGGATCTGGGCCCCCAGAAGCCGGTTTCTGGGTTTTCAGGCCCTCCGGACCTGGATCCGGGCCCCCAGAGTCCGTTCTCTGGGTTTTACGGCACTGCGGACCTGGATCCAGGCCCACGGAGTCTGTTATCCATGTTTTCCAGCTCTCCAGACCTGGATCAGGGCCCCCGGAGTCCGTTTTCCGGGGTTTCGGCCTCTCCGGACCCAGATCCGGGCCTCCGGAGTCCATTTTCTGGGTTTTCGGGCTCTCCGGGCCCGGATTTGGGCCTCTGGAGTCCGTTTTCCAGGTTTTCGGGCTCTGGACCCAGATCCGGGCCCCCGGAGTCCGTTTTCTGGGTTTTCTGGCTCTCCGGACCCAGATCCGGGCCCCTGGAGTGCGTTTTCTGGGTTTTCTGGCTCTCCTGACCCAGATCCGGGCCCCTGGAGTGCATTTTCCGGGTTTTCGGGCCCTCTTGACCCGCATCCGTGGCTCTGGAGTCCGTTCTCTATGTTTTCCAGCACTCTGGACCTGGATCCGGGCCTGCGGAGTCCGTTTTCTGTGTTTCCCAGCTCTCCGGATCCGGATCCGGGCCCCCCGAGTCCGTTTTCTGGGTTTTTGGGCTCTTCGGCCCCGGATCCGTGCCCCCGGAGTCCGTTTTCTGAGTTTTTGGGCTCTCTGGACCCAGATTCAGGGCCCCGGAGTCCGTTTTCCGGGTTTTGGGGCTATCTGCACCCTACTACGGGCCCACGGAGTCCATTTTCTGGGTTTGCGGGCTCTCTGGACCCAGATCCGGGCCCCCGGAGTCCGTTTTCTGGGTTTGCGCGCTCTCCAGACTGAGATCAGGGCCCCCAGAGTCCATTTTCAGTGTTGCAGACCCTCCAGATCTGGGCCCCCGGAGTCCGTTTTCCGGGTTGTCAGGCTGTCCAGACCTGGATCCGGGCCCCCGGAGTCCGTTTTCTGGGTTTT
Organism: Alligator sinensis; assembly: GCF_000455745.1. Taxonomy (NCBI): domain Eukaryota; kingdom Metazoa; phylum Chordata; order Crocodylia; family Alligatoridae; genus Alligator; species Alligator sinensis. The sequence continues at coordinate 15,674 of NW_005842626.1, read as the reverse complement.
TGGGCTCTCCGGATCCAGGCCCCCCGAGTCCGTTTTCCGGGTTTTCAGGCTGTCCAGACCTGGATCCGGGTCCCCGAGTCTGTTTTCTGGGTGATCGGGCTCTCTGGACCCGGATCCGTGCCCCCGGAGTCCATTCTCCGGGTTTGTGTGCTCTCCGGACCCAGATCTGGGCCCCTGGAGTCCATTTTCCGGGTTTTCTGTGTCTCCAGAGCTAGATCCAGGTGCCTGGAGTCCGTTTTTTGAATATTTGGGCCATCTGGACCTGGATCTGGGCCCCCAGAGTCCGTTTTCCTGGTTTTCGGGCTCTCCAGACCCGGATCTGGGCCCCCGGAGTCTGTTTTCCTGGTTTTCAGACTCTCCGGACCTGGATCCATGCCCCTGGAGTCTTTTTTCCTGTTTTTCGGAACACTGGACCCGGATCCGGGCCCCCCAAGTTGGTTTTCCGGGTTTTCTGGCTCTCCAGATCCAGGTCCCCAGACTCCAATTTCCGGGTTTGTGGTCTCTCTGGACCTGAATCCGGGCCCTCGGACTCCGTTTCCCAGGTCTTCCGGCTCTCCGGATCAATGCCCCCGGAGTTCGTTTTCCGGGTTTTTGGGCTCTCCGGACCTGGATCCATGACCCGGAATCGATTTTACGGGTTTGCGGGCTCTCTGGACCCGGATCTGGGCCCTCAGAGTCCGTTTTCTGGGTTTTCGGGCTCTCCACACCCCATCCGGGCCCCCAGAATCCGTTTTCTGGGTTTTTGAGCTCTCTGGACATAGATCTGGGCCCATGGAGTATGTTTTCCAGGTTTTCAGGCTCTCGAGACCCGGATCTGGGCCCCCGGAGTCCGTTTTCTGGGTTTGTGGGCCCTCCGCACCCGAATCCGGTCCCATGGAGTCAATTTTCTGGCTGTTCTGGCTCTCTGGACCCAGATCCAGGTGCCCGTAGTCCATTTTCCGGGTTTGCGGGCCCTTGGGACCTGGATATGGGCCCTGGAGTCCGTTTTCTGGGTTTTCAGGGCCTCTGGACCTCAATCTTGCACCCCGCAGTCCGTTTTTCTCGTTTTCAGGCTCTCCAGACCTGGATCCATGCCCCCGAAATCAGTTTTCCTCGTTTTCCTGAACTCCGGACCCGGATCCGGGTCCCCCAAGTCAGTTTTCTGGGTTTTTGGGCTCTCCCTCCCTAGATCCATGCACCCGGACACCGTTTTCCTAGTTTTCTAGCTCTCCAGACCCCTATTCGGGTCTCCGGGGGAACCCATTCAAGCACGACACCTGGGGTCGGAACCAAAAAACGGGGATAGGAAGCAAAAAACCGGGGCCCCGTTTCGGGGGGGACCCATTTAAGCGCGACACCGGGGGTAGGAACCAAAAAACGGGGATAGGAAGCAAAAAACCGGGGCCCCGTTTCGGGGGGGACCCATTTAAGCGCGACACCGGGGGTAGGAACCAAAAAACGGGGATAGGAAGCAAAAAACCGGGGCCCCGTTTCGGGGGGGACCCATTTAAGCGCGACACCGGGGGTAGGAACCAAAAAATGGGGGTAGGAACCCAAAAAACGGGGCCCCGTTTATGGGGTGACCTGATTAAGCGCGACACTGGGGGTAGGAACCAAGAAACGGGGCTAGGACCCCAAAAAAAGGGGCCCCATTTCCGGGGGACCCGTTTAAGTGCAGCACTGGGGTAGGAACCAAAAAACAAAAAATGGGGCCCTATTAATGGTGGAACCCGTTTTATCGCGACACCGGGGGTCAGAACAAAAAAACGGGGATAGGAACCTCAATAATGGGGCCCCTTTTCCGGTGGGACCCGTTTTAGTGCAACACAGGGGGTAGGAACCAAAAAACGGGGGTAGGAACACAAAAAACGGGGCCCCGTTTCCGGGGGTCCCGAAAAAACAAAAAATGGGGCCCTATTAATGGTGGAACCCGTTTTATCGCGACACCGGGGGTCAGAACAAAAAAACGGGGATAGGAACCTCAATAATGGGGCCCCTTTTCCGGTGGGACCCGTTTTAGTGCAACACAGGGGGTAGGAACCAAAAAACGGGGGTAGGAACACAAAAAACGGGGCCCCGTTTCCGGGGGTCCCGTTTAAGCGCAACACTGGGGTAGGACCCAAAAAACAGGGGTCGGAACCCAAAAAATGGGGCCCCGTTAATGGTGGGACCTGTTTAAGCGCGACACCGGGTGTAGGAACCAAAAAACGGGGGTAGGAACCCCAAAAACGGGGACCCGCTTCCGGGGGGACACGTATAAGCGCGACACGGGGGGTAGGAACCAAAAAACGGGGTCAAGAACCCAAAAAACGGGGCCCCGTTTCAGGGGGCACCCGTTTAAGCGAGACACCAGGGGTAGGAATCAAAAAACGGGGGTAGAAACCCAAAAAAAGGGGCCCCGTTTCCAGGGGGACCCGTTTAAGCGCGACACCAGGGGTAGGAACCAAAAAACGGGGCACCATTTCCAGGGGGACCCGATTAAGCGTGTCACCGGGGGTGGGAACCAAAAAATGGGGTAGGAAGCCAAATAACGGGGCCCCGTTTCTGGGTGGACCCGTTTAAGAGCGACACCGGGGACAGAAACCAGAAAACGGGGTAGGAAACCAAATAACGGGGCCCCGTTTCCGGGGGAAACTTTTAAGCGCGACACCAGGGGTAGGAAGCAAAAAACGGTGGTAGGAACCTCAAAAACGGGGCCCCGTTTCCGGGGCACCCCTTTAAGTACGACACCGGGGGTAGGAACACAATAACGGGGCCCCGTTTCCGGGGTGGACCTGTTTAAGCGTGACACTGGGTTAGGAACCAAAAAACCGGGGTAGTAAGCCAAAAAACAGAGCCCCATTTCTAGGGGGACCCGTTTAAGCGCGACACCGGGGGTAGGATCCAAAAAACGGGGGTAGGAAGCCAGAAACAGAACCTCGTTCCTGGGGGGACCCGTTTAAACATGATAGCGGGGGTAGGAACCAAAAAACGGGGGTAGGAACCCCAAAAACGGGGAGGCGTTTCCATGGGAACCCGTTTCAGCGTGACACTGGGGTAGGAACCAAAAAACGGGGGCAGGAAGGCAAAAAACAGGGCCCCGTTTCCAGGGGTAACCGTTTAAGCGCGACACCGGGGGTTGGAACCAAAAAACGGGAGTAGGAAGCCAAAAAACGGAGCCCCGTTCCTGGGGGGACCGTTTAAATGCGACAGCGGGGGTAGGAACCAAAAAACGGGGGTAGGAACCCCTTAAACAGGGAGCCGTTTCCGGGGTGACCCGTTTAAGCACGAAACCGGGGTAGGAACCAAAAAACGGGGGTAGGAAGCCATAAAACGGGGCTCCGTTTCCAGGGGGACCTGTTTAAGAGCGTCACCGATGGTAGGATCCAGAAAACGGAGGTAGGAACCCCAAAAACGGGGCCCCGTTTCTGGGGGGACCCGTTTAAGCGCAACACCAGGGGTAGGAACCAAAAAACGGGGGTAGGAACCCCTTAAACAGGGAGCCGTTTCCGGGGTGACCCGTTTAAGCACGAAACCGGGGTAGGAACCAAAAAACGGGGGTAGGAAGCCATAAAACGGGGCTCCGTTTCCAGGGGGACCCGTTTAAGCGCGACACCGGGGGTAGGAATCATAAAACGGGAGTAGGAACGCATAAAAACCGGGCCCCGTTACTGGGGGGACCCGTTTTTATCGCGACACCTGGGTTAGGAACCAAAAAACGGGGGTAGGAACCCCAAAAACAGGGCCCCGTTTCCAGGGGGACCCGTTTAAGCGCGACACCGGAAACGGGGGTAGGAACCCCAAAAACAGGGCCCCGTTTCCAGGGGGACCCGTTTAAGCGCGACACCGGAAACGGGGGTAGGAACCCCAAAAACAGGGCCCCGTTTCCAGGGGGACCCGTTTAAGCGCGACACCGGAAACGGGGGTAGGAACCCCAAAAACAGGGCCCCGTTTCCAGGGGGACCCGTTTAAGCGCGACACCGGAAACGGGGGTAGGAACCCCAAAAACAGGGCCCCGTTTCCAGGGGGACCCGTTTAAGCGCGACACCGGAAACGGGGGTAGGAACCCCAAAAACAGGGCCCCGTTTCCAGGGGGACCCGTTTAAGCGCGACACCGGAAACGGGGGTAGGAACCCCAAAAACAGGGCCCCGTTTCCAGGGGGACCCGTTTAAGCGCGACACCGGAAACGGGGGTAGGAACCCCAAAAACAGGGCCCCGTTTCCAGGGGGACCCGTTTAAGCGCGACACCGGAAACGGGGGTAGGAACCCCAAAAACAGGGCCCCGTTTCCAGGGGGACCCGTTTAAGCGCGACACCGGAAACGGGGGTAGGAACCCCAAAAACAGGGCCCCGTTTCCAGGGGGACCCGTTTAAGCGCGACACCGGAAACGGGGGTAGGAACCCCAAAAACAGGGCCCCGTTTCCAGGGGGACCCGTTTAAGCGCGACACCGGAAACGGGGGTAGGAACCCCAAAAACAGGGCCCCGTTTCCAGGGGGACCCGTTTAAGCGCGACACCGGAAACGGGGGTAGGAACCCCAAAAACAGGGCCCCGTTTCCAGGGGGACCCGTTTAAGCGCGACACCGGAAACGGGGGTAGGAACCCCAAAAACAGGGCCCCGTTTCCAGGGGGACCCGTTTAAGCGCGACACCGGAAACGGGGGTAGGAACCCCAAAAACAGGGCCCCGTTTCCAGGGGGACCCGTTTAAGCGCGACACCGGAAACGGGGGTAGGAACCCCAAAAACAGGGCCCCGTTTCCAGGGGGACCCGTTTAAGCGCGACACCGGAAACGGGGGTAGGAACCCCAAAAACAGGGCCCCGTTTCCAGGGGGACCCGTTTAAGCGCGACACCGGAAACGGGGGTAGGAACCCCAAAAACAGGGCCCCGTTTCCAGGGGGACCCGTTTAAGCGCGACACCGGAAACGGGGGTAGGAACCCCAAAAACAGGGCCCCGTTTCCAGGGGGACCCGTTTAAGCGCGACACCGGAAACGGGGGTAGGAACCCCAAAAACAGGGCCCCGTTTCCAGGGGGACCCGTTTAAGCGCGACACCGGAAACGGGGGTAGGAACCCCAAAAACAGGGCCCCGTTTCCAGGGGGACCCGTTTAAGCGCGACACCGGAAACGGGGGTAGGAACCCCAAAAACAGGGCCCCGTTTCCAGGGGGACCCGTTTAAGCGCGACACCGGAAACGGGGGTAGGAACCCCAAAAACAGGGCCCCGTTTCCAGGGGGACCCGTTTAAGCGCGACACCGGAAACGGGGGTAGGAACCCCAAAAACAGGGCCCCGTTTCCAGGGGGACCCGTTTAAGCGCGACACCGGAAACGGGGGTAGGAACCCCAAAAACAGGGCCCCGTTTCCAGGGGGACCCGTTTAAGCGCGACACCGGAAACGGGGGTAGGAACCCCAAAAACAGGGCCCCGTTTCCAGGGGGACCCGTTTAAGCGCGACACCGGAAACGGGGGTAGGAACCCCAAAAACAGGGCCCCGTTTCCAGGGGGACCCGTTTAAGCGCGACACCGGAAACGGGGGTAGGAACCCCAAAAACAGGGCCCCGTTTCCAGGGGGACCCGTTTAAGCGCGACACCGGAAACGGGGGTAGGAACCCCAAAAACAGGGCCCCGTTTCCAGGGGGACCCGTTTAAGCGCGACACCGGAAACGGGGGTAGGAACCCCAAAAACAGGGCCCCGTTTCCAGGGGGACCCGTTTAAGCGCGACACCGGAAACGGGGGTAGGAACCCCAAAAACAGGGCCCCGTTTCCAGGGGGACCCGTTTAAGCGCGACACCGGAAACGGGGGTAGGAACCCCAAAAACAGGGCCCCGTTTCCAGGGGGACCCGTTTAAGCGCGACACCGGAAACGGGGGTAGGAACCCCAAAAACAGGGCCCCGTTTCCAGGGGGACCCGTTTAAGCGCGACACCGGAAACGGGGGTAGGAACCCCAAAAACAGGGCCCCGTTTCCAGGGGGACCCGTTTAAGCGCGACACCGGAAACGGGGGTAGGAACCCCAAAAACAGGGCCCCGTTTCCAGGGGGACCCGTTTAAGCGCGACACCGGAAACGGGGGTAGGAACCCCAAAAACAGGGCCCCGTTTCCAGGGGGACCCGTTTAAGCGCGACACCGGAAACGGGGGTAGGAACCCCAAAAACAGGGCCCCGTTTCCAGGGGGACCCGTTTAAGCGCGACACCGGAAACGGGGGTAGGAACCCCAAAAACAGGGCCCCGTTTCCAGGGGGACCCGTTTAAGCGCGACACCGGAAACGGGGGTAGGAACCCCAAAAACAGGGCCCCGTTTCCAGGGGGACCCGTTTAAGCGCGACACCGGAAACGGGGGTAGGAACCCCAAAAACAGGGCCCCGTTTCCAGGGGGACCCGTTTAAGCGCGACACCGGAAACGGGGGTAGGAACCCCAAAAACAGGGCCCCGTTTCCAGGGGGACCCGTTTAAGCGCGACACCGGAAACGGGGGTAGGAACCCCAAAAACAGGGCCCCGTTTCCAGGGGGACCCGTTTAAGCGCGACACCGGAAACGGGGGTAGGAACCCCAAAAACAGGGCCCCGTTTCCAGGGGGACCCGTTTAAATGTGACACCAGCCGGGGGTAGGATCAAAAAAACAGGGGTAGGAAGTCAAAAACGGAGCCCCGTTCCCAGGGGGACCCGTTTAAACGCGACAGCGGGGGTAGTAACCAAAAAACGGGGGTAGGAAACCCAATAACGGGGCCCCGTTTCCGGGGGTCGTGTTTAAGCGCGACACCGGGGTAGGAACCAAAAAACGGGGGTAGGTAGCCATAAAACGAGGCCCCGTTTCCGGGAGACACGTTTAAGTGCAGCACTGGGGTAGGAACCAAAAAACAAGGGTAGAAACCCCAAAAATGGGGCCAGTTAATGGTGGGACCCGTTTAATCGCGACACCGGGGGTAGGAACCAAAAAATGGGGCCCCGTTTCAGGGGGGACCCGTTTAAGTGCGACACAAGGGGTAGGAACCAAAAAACGGAGGTAGGAACCCCAAAAAACGGGGCCCCGTTTCTGAGGGGACCCTTTTAAGTGCGACACCAGGGGTGTGAACCAAAAAACGGGGGTAGGAACCGAAAAAACGGGGCCCCGTTTCCGGGTGGACCCGTTTGAGCACTACACCGGGGTAGGAACCAAAAAACGGAGCAAGGAAGGCAAAATACGGGGTCACGTTTCCAGGGGAACCCGTTTAAGCGCGACACTTGAGTACGAACCAAAAAACGGGGGCAGGAAGGCAAAAAACAGGGCCCCGTTTCCAGGGGTACCCGTTTAAGCGCGACACCGGGGGTTGGAACCAAAAAACGGGAGTAGGAAGCCAAAAACTGGAGCCCCGTTCCCGGGGGGACCCGTTTAAATGCGACGGCGGGGGTAGGAACCAAAAAACGGGGGTAGGAAGCCATAAAACGGGGCTCTGTTTCCTGGGGGACCCGTTTAAGAGCGTCACCGATGGTAGGAACCAAAAAACGGGGGTAGGAACCCCAAAAACGGGGAGCTGTTTCCGGGGGGACCCGTTTAAGCACGAAACCGGGATAGGAATCAAAAAACGGGTGTAGGAACCCATAGAACGGGGCTCTGTTTCCAGGGGGACCCGTTTACGAGCGTCACCGATGGTAGGATCCAAAAAACGGAGGTAGGAACCCCAAAAACGGTGCCCCGTTTCCAATGGGACCCATTTAAGCGCGACTCCGGTGGTGGGAACCAAAAAACGGGGATAGGAACGCAAAAAAAGTGGCCCCATTTCCGGGGGACCCGTTTAAGTGCAGCACTGGGGTAGGAACCAAAAAACGAGGGTAGGAACACAAAAAATGGGGCCAGATTAATGGGGAGGACCCGTTTAAGGGCGACACCGGGGGTAGGAACCCCAAAAATGGGGCCCCGGTTCCGGGGGGACCCATTTAAGCACGAGACGGGGGGTAGGAAACAAACAATGGGGGTAGGAACCCAAAAAATGGGGTCCCGTTTCCGGGGGGACCCGTTTAAGTGCTAAACCGTGGTAGGAACCAAAAAACAGGGGTAGGAACCCAAATTACGGGGCCCCATTTCCAGGGGGACCCGTTTAAGAGCGGCACCAGGGTAGGAACCAAAAAACGGGGCTAGGTACCCAAAAAACGAGGCTCCATTTCCGGGGCCCCGTTTAAGTGCTACACCGGGGTAGGAACCAAAAAATGGGGGTAGGAAGACAAAAAACAGGGCCCCATTTCCGGGAGACACGTTTAAGCGAGACACCGGGGGTAGGAACCAAAAAACGGGGGTAGGAACCCAAAAAACAGGGCCCCGTTTCCGGGGGGGACCTGTTTAAGCGCTACACCTTGGTAGGAACCAAAAAAAAGGGGTAGGAAGACAAAAAACGAGGCCCCGTTTCCAGGGGAACCCTTTTAAGAGCGACACCAGGGGTAGGAAGAAAAAAAATGGGGGTAGGAAGCCAAAAAACGGCGCTCCATTCCCGGGGGAACCCGTTTAAGAGCGACACCGGGGGTAGGAATCAAAAAACGGGCGTAGGAACCCATAAAAACAAGGCCCCGTTACTGGGGGCACCCGTTTTAGAGCGACACCTGTGTTAGTAACCAAAAAACGGGGGTAGGAAACCCAATAACGGGGCCCCGTTTCCGGGGGTCCTGTTTAAGCGCGACACCGGGGTAGGAACCAAAAAACGGGGGTAGGTAGCCATA
>NW_005842626.1:0-6726 GCF_000455745.1 Alligator sinensis | reverse complement strand
GGACCCGTTTGAGCACTACACCGGGGTAGGAACCAAAAAACGGAGCAAGGAAGGCAAAACACGGGGTCACGTTTCCAGGGGAACCTGTTTAAGCGCGACACTGGGGTAGGAACCAAAAAACGGGGGCAGGAAGGCAAAAAACAGGGCCCCGTTTCCAGGGGTAACCGTTTAAGCGCGACACCGGGGGTTGGAACCAAAAAACGGGAGTAGGAAGCCAAAAAACGGAGCCCCGTTCCCGGGGGGACCCGTTTAAATGCGACAGCGGGGGTAGGAACCAAAAAACGGGGGTAGGAAGCCATAAAACGGGGCTCCGTTTCCTCGGGGACCCGTTTAAGAGCGTCACTGATGGTAGGAACCAAAAAACGGGGGTAGGAACCCCAAAAACGGGGAGCCGTTTCCGGGGGGACCCGTTTAAGCGCTACACCGTGGTAGGAACCAAAAAACAGGGGTAGGAACCGCAATTACGGGGCCCAATTTCCGGGGGGACCCGTTTAAATGTGACACCAGGGGTTGGAACCAAGAAACGGGGGTAGGAAGCCAAAAAATGGAGTCTCGTTCCCGGGGGGACCCGTTTAAGAGCGACACCGGGGGTAGGAATCAAAAAACGGGCGTAGGAACCCATAAAAACCAGGCCCCGTTACTAGGGGGACCCATTTTAGCGCGACACCTGGGTTAGTAACCAAAAAACGGGGGTAGGAAACCCAAAAACAGGGACCCGTTTCCAGGGGGAGCCATTTAAGCTCAACAACGGAGGTTGAAACGAAAAAAGGTGGGAGTAACCCCAAAAACAGGGCCCCGTTTCCAGGGGGACCCGTTTAAGCGCGACAACGGGGGTAGTAACCAAAAAACGGGGGTAGGAAACCCAATAACGGGGCCCCGTTTCCGGGGGTCGTGTTTAAGCGCGACACCGGGGTAGGAACCAAAAAACGGGGGTAGGAAGCCATAAAACGAGGCCCTGTTTCCGGGAGACACGTTTAAGTGCAGCACTGGGGTAGGAACCAAAAAACAAGGGTAGAAACCCAAAAAATAGGGCCCAGTTAATGGTGGGACCCGTTTAAGCGCGACACCGGGGGTGGGAACCAAAAAACGGGGGTAAGAACCCAAAAAACGGGGCCCTGTTTCCGGGGGGACCCGTTTGAGCACTACACCAGGGTAGGAACCAAAAAACGGAGCAAGGAAGCCAAAATACGGGGTCACGTTTCCAGGGAAACCCGTTTAAGCGCGACAATGGGGTAGGAACCTAAAAACGGGGGCAGGAAGGCAGAAAACAGGGCCCCGTTTCCAGGGGTACCCGTTAAAGCGCGACACCGGGGGTTGGAACCAAAAAACGGGAGTCGGAAGCCAAAAAACGGAGCCCCGTTCCCGGGGGCACCCGTTTAAATGCGTCAGCGGGGGTAGGAACCAAAAAACGGGGGTAGGAATCCATAAAACGGGGCTCCGTTTCCTGGGGGACCCGTTTTAGAGAGTCACCGATGGTAGGAACCAAAAAACGGGGGTAGGAACCCCAAAAACGGGGAGCCGTTTCCGGGGGGACCCGTTTAAGCACGAAACCAGGGTAGGAACCAAAAAACGGGGGTAGGAAGCCATTTAACGGGGCTCCGTTTCCAGGGGGACCCGTTTACGAGCGTCACCGATGGTAGGATCCAAAAACGGAGGTAGGAACCCCAAAAATGGGGCCCCGTTTCTGAGGGGACCCGTTTAAGCGCGACACCGGGGGTAGGAACCAAAAAACGGGGGTAGGAACCCAAAAAACGGGGCCCCGTTTCTGGGGGGACCCGTTTAAGCGCTACACCGTGGTAGGAACCAAAAAACAGGGGTAGGAACCCAAATTACGGGGCCCCATTTCAGGGGGGACCCGTTTAAAAGTGACACCTTGGGTAGGAATCAAAAAACGGGCGTAGGAACCCATAAAAACCAGGCCCCGTTAGTGGGGGGACCCGTTTTAGCGTGACACCTTGGGTAGAAACCAAAAAACGGGGGTAGGAACCCCAAAAACGGGGCCCCGTTTCTGAGGGGACCCGTTTAAGCTCGACACCTTGGGTAGAAACCAAAAAACGGGGGTAGGAACCCCAAAAACGGGGCCCCGTTTCTGAGGGGACCCGTTTAAGCTCGACACCTTGGGTAGAAACCAAAAAACGGGGGTAGGAACCCCAAAAACGGGGCCCCGTTTCTGAGGGGACCCGTTTAAGCTCGACACCTTGGGTAGAAACCAAAAAACGGGGGTAGGAACCCCAAAAATGGGGCCCCGGTTCCGGGGGGACCCATTTAAGCACGAGACAGGGGGTAGGAAACAAACAACGGGGGTAGGAACCGAAAAAACGGGGCCCCGTTTCTGGGGGGACCCATTTAAGCTCAACACCGGAGGTTGAAACGAAAAAAAGGTGGGAGTAACCCCAAAAACAGGGCCCTGTTTCCAGGGGGACCCGTTTAAGCGCGACACCAGGGGTAGGATCAAAAAAACGGGGGTAGGAAGCCAAAAACAGAGCCCCGTTTCCAGGGGGACCTGTTTAAACGCGACAGCGGGGGTAGTAACCAAAAAACGGGGGTAGGAAACCCAATAACGGGGCCCCGTTTCAATGGGGATCCATTTAAGGAACCAAAAAACGGGGGTAGGAACACAAAAAATGGGGCCAAGTTAATGGTGGGACCCGTTTAATCGCGACACCGGGGGTAGGAACAAAAAAACGGGGGTAGGAACCCCATAAACGGGGCCCCGGTTCCAGGGGGACCCGTTTAAGCACTACACGGGGGTAGGAACCAAAAAACGGGGGTAGGAACCCCATAAACGGGGCCCCGGTTCCGGGGGGACCCGTTTAAGCACTACACCGGGGTAGGAACCAAAAAACGGGGGTAGGAAACCTAAAAATGAGGCCCGTTTCCGGGAGAAACGTTTAAGCACGACACCGGGGGCAGGAACCAAAAAACGGGGGTAGGAGCCTGAAAAACGGGGCCCCATTTCCGGGGGGACCCGTTTAAGCGCAACACCGGGGGTAGGAACCAAAAAACGGGGGTAGGAACCCAAAAACGGGGACCCGTTTCCAGGGGGACCCATTTAAGCGCTACACCGGCAGTTGGAATGAAAAAAAGGTGGGAGGAACCGCAAATACAGGACCACGTTTCCGGGGGAGCCGTTTAAGCGTGACACCGGGCGTAGGAACCAAAAAACGGGGGAAGGAACCCCAAAACGGGGCCCCGTTTCAATGGGGATCTCTTTAAGCACAACACCGGCGGTAGAAGCAAAAAACGGGGTTAGGAACAGAACTAAGCACGACACCGGGGGTAGGATCAAAAAAACGGGGGTAGGAAACCCAATAACGGGGCCCCGTTTCCGGGGGTCCTGTTTCAGCGCGACACCGGGGTAGGAACCAAAAAACGGGGGGTAGGAACCCAAAAAACGGGCCCTCGTTTCCGGGGGGAACCCATTTAAGCGCGACACCGGGGGTAGAAGCAAAAAACTGGGTTAGCAACTCAACTAACAGGACCCCGTTTCTGGGGAAACCTGTTTATACGCGACACCGACGCTAGGAACCAAAAAATGGGACCCCGTTTCAGGGGGGACCCGTTTAAGTGCGACACAAGGGGTAGGAACCAAAAAACGGAGGTAGGAACCCCAAAAAACGGGGCCCCGTTTCGGGGGACCCGTTTAAGCGCAACACTGGGGTTGGAACCGAAAAACGGGGGTAGGAACCCAAAAATGGGGCCCCGTTAATGGTTGGACCCGTTTAATTGCAACACCGGGTGTAGGAACCAACAAACGGGGGTAGGAACCCCAAAAACGGGGCCCCGTTTCTTGGGGGAACCGTTTAAGCGCGAAACTGGGGCTGGGAACCAAAAAAAGGGGGTAGGAACACAAAAAAGGGGCCCCGTTTCCGGGGGACCTGTTTAAGCAGCACACTGGGGTAGGAACAAAAAAACGGGGTTAGGAACCGAAGAAATGGGGCCCAGTTAATGGTGGGACCCGTTTAATCGCGACAAAGGGGGTAGGAACCAAAAAACGGGGGTAGGAACCCCAAAAACGGGGCCCCGTTTCTGGGGGCCCCGTTTAAGTGCAGCACTGGCGTAGGAACCAAAAAACGAGGGTAAACGAGGGTAGGAACACAAAAAATGGGGCCAGACTAATGGGGAGGACCCGTTTAAGCGCGACACCGGGGGTAGGAACCAAAAAACGGGGCCCCGTTTTTTTGCCTCCTACCCCCGTTTTTGGTTCCTACCCATGGTGCTGCTTTTAAACGGGTCCCCCCGGAACCGGGGCCCCGTTTTTTTGCCTCCTACCCCCGTTTTTGGTTCCTACCCATGGTGCTGCTTTTAAACGGGTCCCCCCGGAACCGGGGCCCCGTTTTTTTGCCTCCTACCCCCGTTTTTGGTTCCTACCCCGGTGTATTGCTCAAATGGGTCCCCGCGGAAACGGGGCCCCGTTTCCAGGGGGACCCGTTTAAGCACTACACCGGGGTAGGAACCAAAAACGGGGGTAGGAGCCTGAAAAACGGGGCCCCATTTCCATGGGGACCCGTTTAAAAGCAGCACCATGGGTAGGAACAAAAAAAACTTGGGTAGGAACCAAAAAACGGGGCCCCGTTTCCGGGGGGACCCATTTGAGCAATACACCGGGGTAGGAACCAAAAAACGGAGCAAGGAAGCCAAAATACGGGGTCACGTTTCCAGGTGAACCCGTTTAAGCGCGTCACTGGGGTAGGAACCAAAAAACGGGGGAAGGAAGGCAAAAACCAGGGCCCCGTTCCCGGGGGGACCCGTTTAAATGCGACAGCGGGGGTAGGAACCAAAAAACGGGGGTAGGAAGCTATAAAACGGGGCTCCGTTTCCTTGGTGACCCGTTTAGGAGTGTCACCAATGGTAGGAACCAAAAAACGGGGGTAGGAACCCCAAAAACTGGGAGCCATTTCCGGGGGGACCCGTTTAAACACAAAACGCCAAAATGGGGCCCCATTTCCAAGGGGATCCTGTTTAAGTGCAACACCGGCACAAATAACGGGACCCCGTTTCCGGGGAAACCTGTTTCTACGCGACACCGATGCTAGGAACCAAAAAATGGGGCCCCGTTTCAGGGGGGACCCGTTTAAGTGCGACACAAGGGGTAGGAACCACGAAACGCAGGTAGGAACCCCAAAAAACGGGGACCCGCTTCCGGGGGGACACGTTTAAGCGCGACACGAGGGGTAGGAACCAAAAAACGGGGTCAAGAACCCAAAAAACTGGGCCCCGTTTCAGGGGGGACCCGTTTAATCGCGACACCGGGGGTAGGAACCAAAAAACGGGGGTAGGAACCCCAAAAACTGGGCCCCGGTTCTGGGAGACACGTTTAAGCGTGACACAGGGGGTAGGAACCAATAAATGGGGGTAGGAGCCTGAAAAACGGGGCCCCATTTCCGGGGGGACCCGTTTAAGCGGAACACCGGGGGTAGGAATCAAAAAACGGGGGTAGGAACGCCAAAATGGGGCCCCATTTCCAAGGGGATCCTGTTTAAGTGCAACACCGGCACAAATAACGGGACCCCGTTTCCGGGGAAACCTGTTTCTACGCGACACCGATGCTAGGAACCAAAAAATGGGGCCCCGTTTCAGGGGGGACCCGTTTAAGTGCGACACAAGGGGTAGGAACCACGAAACGCAGGTAGGAACCCCAAAAAACGGGGACCCGCTTCCGGGGGGACACGTTTAAGCGCGACACGGGGGGTAGGAACCAAAAAACGGGGTCAAGAACCCAAAAAACTGGGCCCCGTTTCAGGGGGGACCCGTTTAATCGCGACACCGGGGGTAGGAACCAAAAAACGGGGTCAAGAACCCAAAAAACTGGGCCCCGTTTCAGGGGGGACCCGTTTAATCGCGACACCGGGGGTAGGAACCAAAAAACGGGGTCAAGAACCCAAAAAACTGGGCCCCGTTTCAGGGGGGACCCGTTTAATCGCGACACCGGGGGTAGGAACCAAAAAACGAGGGTCGGAACCAAAAAAACGGGGCAGCATTTGCAGGGGGAACCGTTTAAGCGTGTCACCGGGGTGGGAACAAAAAACGGGGGTAGGAACCCAAAAATGGGGCCCCGTTAATGGTGGGACCCGTTTAATTGCGACACCGGGGGTAGAAAGAAAAAAACGGGGTTAGGAACCCCAAAAACGGGGCCCCGTTTCTTCTGGGACCCGTTTAAGCGCGAAAACAGGGCTGGGAACCAAAAAAAGGGGGTAGGAACCCAAAAAAAGGGGCCCCGTTTCCGGGGGACCTGTTTAAGCGGCAGACTGGGGTAAGAACAAAAAAACGGGGGTAGGAACCTAAAAAATGGGGCCCAGTTAAAGGTGGGACACGTTTAATCGCGACAAAGGGGGTAGGAACCAAAAAACGGGGGTAGGAACCCCAAAAACCGGGCCCCGGTTCCGGGGGGACCCATTTAAGCTTGACACCGGGGGTAGGAACCAAACAACAGGGGTAGGAACCCAAAAAACGGGGCCCCGTTTCCGGGGAGACCCGTTTAAGCGCTACACCGTGGTAGGAACCAAAAAACGGGGGTAGGAACCCCAATAACGGGGCCCAGTTTCCGGGGTACCCGTTTAAGTGCAGCTCTGGTGTATAAACCAAAAAACGAGGGTAGGAACACAAAAAATGGGGCCAGATTAATGGGTAAGGACCCGTTTAAGCACGACACTGGGGTTAGGAACCAAAAAACGGGAGTAGGAACCCCAAAAACCGGGCCCCAGTTCCGGGGGGACCCATTTAAGC
>NW_005842625.1:955436-977356 GCF_000455745.1 Alligator sinensis | reverse complement strand
ATAGTTTCATAGTTTTAGGGTTGGAAGGGACCTAATAGATCTTCTAGCCCGACCCCCCGCCAGGGCGGGAGAACAACCCAAAAACACAAACAAAACCACTCACCCTAAAAACAAAAACGGGACTCAAATGAGTCCAGCCAGGTAAGTATCCAGCCTCTTCTTAAAGATCCCCAGGGTAGGGGCCAGCACCACCTCCCTTGGAAGTTGGTTCCAGCTCCTAGCCGCCCTGACTGTGAAGTAGTTTTTTCGGATGTCCAATCTGTACCTCCTCTCCATCAACTTGTGCCCATTATTCCTTGTTATGCCAGCAGGGGCTAGGGGAAACAGCGTCTCCCCCAAACCCTTCTGGTTCCCCCTAGTGAGTTTATAGACGGTCACCAGGTCCCCCCTCAGCCTTCTCTTGTGGAGGCTGAATAGGTTCAAGTCCCGCAGTCTCTCACTGTAGGGTCTGCCCTGTTGTCCCCGGATCATGCGGGTGGCCCTCCTCTGGACCCTCTCCATGTTGTCCACATCCCTCCTGAAATGGGGCGCACAGAACTGGACACAATACTCCAGCTGCGGCCTGACCAGCGTCGCATAGAGGGGGAGGATCACCTCCCTGGCTCTACTCGAGATGCACCTGTGGATGCACGACAAGGTCCGGTTAGCCCTGCCAACCATGACCTCGCATTGTCGGCCCATGTTCATCTTGGAGTCAATAATGACACCAAGATCCCTTTCCGCCTCCGTGCTCTCAAGTAGGGAGCTCCCCATCTTATAAGTGTGCTGCTGGTTCCTACTACCCAAGTGCAGCACCCTGCACTTGTCCGTATTGAAACGCATCCTGTTCCTGTCTGCCCACCCCTGTAACCTATCCAGATCCTTCTGCAATCTCTCTCTCCCTGCTAGCGTGCTCACCTCCCCCCAAATTTTGGTGTCATCAGCGAATTTAAACAGGTTGCTCTCCACCCCAACATCAAGATCGCTGATGAAGACATTGAACAGCGCAGGGCCCAGGACCGAGCCCTGAGGGACTCCACTACCCACCTCCCCCCAAGTCGAATATGATCCATCCACCACCACCCTCTGAGTGCGACCCTTCAGCCAATCTGCAATCCATCTGACCGTGTAGGCATCTATGCCACAGTCGCCTAGTTTATTAATTAGGATGGGGTGAGAGACGGTGTCAAAGGCCTTGCTGAAGTCCAGAAAGACTACATCCACCGCGACACCTGTATCCATGGCCTTTGTGACCTGATCATAAAAGGCAATCAGGTTGGTCTGACATGATCTCCCCCTAATAAATCCATGCTGATTGCCCCTGAGCATCATCTCGGATGCCGGCCCATCACAAATGTGCTCCTTGATGATCTTCTCAAAGAGCTTCCCCAGGATTGAGGTAAGACTGACGGGCCTATAATTGCCCGGGTCCTCCCTTTTCCCTTTTTTGAAGATGGGGACCACATTAGCTACCTTCCAATCGTCTGGCACCTGGCCCAAGCACCACGATCGCTCGTAGAGCCGTGCCAGGGGCCCTGCAATAACCCCAGCCAGCTCCCTCAGCACCCTGGGGTGGAGAGCATCCGGACCCGCTGACTTGAACGCGTCCAGCCCCTCCAGAAGCTCTCTAACCCGGTCCTCCCCAACCTGAGGTCTGAAGGCGATCCCCTCGCGTCCGGCTTCTATCACAGCAGGGAAGTCCCGTTCCCTGCACAAGAAAACGGAGGTGAAGAATTGGTTAAAGAGATCCGCTTTATCCTCTGACGCAACCACCAGATTGCCCCGCATATCCTGCAGGGGCCCCACATTACCCGATTTGCAAAAGCTAGATATACCATAAAAAAGATTACATCACCTGCACTTGGGAAAACTAACCCCTGGGCTAGACCACTCATGCCCAGTACATAACACCCAGCAGTCTAGTGTTTATTTAAAATAAGCATTAGTAAGCTAGAGGTCTTCTCAGCTAACTCTTTTAATACTCCCAAGTGTAAGATAGATAGGCCTGATGATTCAATTACGTTTATTTTTTACAAGATGTTGTCTAGCATCCTCCTCAGTTACTAGTAGGCTAGAAAACAAACTTCTTAGATAGTTCCTGATTTTCATTCACATTTAACTTTCTAAAAATTTCCCTCAAATCATTTTTACTCATTTTTTTATTTGGGAAATTAGCCCTTTTGAAGCACCAAATACGTATTACGGGTTGGAACTGCTTTCTTTTTGCCCATACTTAGTATAATCAGATGGTTTTAAATATGCTGCAGTTTTTGCCTCCTATCTGGTCAGCAGCAGGCAACAGGAGACAAGAACCACAGCAAATTTTAAACTGTGGTTTTCGCCTTCCAGCCAAAAGGAACAAATGGTGAGCAGCACACAAGGGGGCCAGGGGGGTCCCTCTGCCAATCAGTGGTGAGGGGGCATTGCTGGGGGAACTCCAAAATTAAAGGAGCAGCCCTGCCATGAGCTGGGCCTGTGATTTAAACCAGGCCCTACGTATGACTAGTCCCTAGGCCACCACCAACTTTCAGTCTAGTGTTTAACTCATCTTGATTCCTCATAACATGGTCTCAGATAGCACTGCCTCAGTCTGGATGGAATCCCTATTGTGTTAGAATATCATCTACAACTTTTGGAATCTCTAATGGTTTCTCATTGCTAGCTGAATGAGACCTCCAGCATGTCTTGCAAAATGAAGTCCTCCAAGAACTATAGTTATTTTTTCACCCCCCAAACATTGCAGACAGGATTATAAGAAGTAACTTTGTGAAAATTCACTGACGGCCAGGGTTGGGCAAACTGGCAGATCTGGCCAGTGGCTGAACTCCATTTCCCAGCAGCCCCTGACTGTGTTGCTGCAACCAGTTTCTACAGAGACCCCAGCAGTTGCATGGCCATGACAGCACAGAGCCAGGGTTTCCATAGAGACCAGCCCCAGCAGTGCTGGCAGTGCATGCGGCTGGGCAGGGAGCTGCTCTGAGGCCGGGGCTGGGATCTTGCAGCGTTGATAGCATGGTCCAGAACTGAGGCAGAGGCATGATCCACTGCCTGCACACCCCTGCCTGGGGCATGTGGACAGTGAATCGCAGCTCTGCTCTGATTATGGACCATGATGTCACTGCTGCAAGATCCCAGCCTTGGAGCAGTTCTCCACCCAGCTGCCCTGCCAGCACTACTGGAGCCGGTCTCCATGGAAACCCTGGCCCCACCTGCTGCTGGAGTCTCCATGGAAACCAGCTGCAACAATGCAAGCACGGGCTGCTGGGAAATGGAGTTCTCTGTGGGCCCAATCTGGCCTGTGCCAGCCCCTGATGTAGACAATCGGGTTTTGTTCAATTAATTTTAGCCCTATTCATACCTAATTTTCCCTTAATTTCTGGTGGGACAGGGAGAGTGGTAATTGAAGCTCACAGTTAAAGAGGAAATAAACTAAAATGTTTGATCTGGATCCAGAGTTCATAAGTCCTTTGCTCCAGGACTTTCCTTTCCATTCAGGCTTTTCCTGAGCAGAGTGCTGCCTCAATGCTATATTAAAATACAGTTGTTGCCCCCAAAAATTTAAATCTCATTCTGGCACAGAAGACTGGATGGTCACATGTGCAATACAAAAAGTAATGAGATAATTAGTGTTGTTACAAAAATCAGGCTTCACTTCAGATAATAGAGACAACACCTCAATTAATAAACTAGCCAGAAGCCTTTATCTGCTAGGAACTATTCCCACACCACAGAACTCAATGATTGCCGTTGACATCAAGGGAAGTAGGATATGGGCTGAACAACAAAATTATGTTAACTGAGTATAGGTCATAGTTGAGTCCTTGAATAAAAGAAAGAGGATAGTGATTTCAAAAGCTGTATGTCACATTTAATCCTCTTTAAAAGATATTATATCTACTTTCTTACAGTCTGATTTCTCTAGGAACTGCAACCATTTAAGTGCAGAGTCCTTAGGCAGAATTACAAAGTTGGTAATTATTCTACCACACTTCAGTGTAATTTACTGCATCTCATATTGCCTGAATGCAGGGAGTCCATGAATGCAAATGAAATGAATAATTTCATTAAATCATTTTTTTAACAACTGCATAATTTCAGCAATTAAAACCTTTTCTTATATCAATTCGGAAGTGGGCAGAATATTAGGCTAATGCACTGAACTTATTAAAATTTTAAGCTGAAGTAGTGAATTTCCAAGTCATATAAACCCCATTTAAGAAGGTTGGAGGAGAAATGAGTCAAATGCAATTGTGACTGATATAAACGTATTGATCTATACAATTCTTTCTCTCCCCAAAATTCAACTGGACAGAGCCTTCTTTCCTTTCCACAAATGTCCAGTTCTTCAGCTATATTTACTGTGCTCCAAATGCAGTGAGACAGGGATGTTTCCAGGCAATATTTACTGCATTAGAAAGAGTTTGGTTTGAGGAAAGACAAATAAAGAGATGATATGACTCAGACAGTGCAGAACAATGGAGAACCATCCCTGTTGTCTTGTTCTTGAGCTGCTCAGAGCTCAATCCAAAATCCAGTGAAGTCAAAAGTAATTCTCAATGACACGTTGGATCAAGTGGTTAGGATACGATTTGCTGAAGGACAGAGAAGTCCACTTCAATTTGTAGTCAAAGGATTTTAGAGGCTTTGTGAAAATTCACTGTAGATCAGGGTTGGGCAAAATGGCAGATCAAGTCGATGACCAGACTCCATTTCCCAGCAGGCTCATAGATTCATAGATGTTAGGGTCGAAAGGGACCTCAATAGATCATCGAGTCCGACCCCCCGGCTCCTGTTAGTTGAGGAGGAAAGAGCAGTAGGTAGAGCTAAGAATAAGGAAAACAGCCAGCCAGGGGGAAAAACAGAGGCCAGGAGGGCAGATTACAGAGCTGGTTATTTTGCAATTGTCCAGCAAGGTGGAGTCTGGTAGGGGAGACAAGACTCTCCTACAGCTGCTAGGCAGCAGCAGTAACCTACCCTGGGGTGAAGCCAGCAAGCCTAATCAGAAAGCACCTGTGACTAGCTGGGGAGGTTACCTGTCCAGAAAGGGGCAGGGCCTGGGAGATATATGCCTGGGCTGAGCCAAGGCAGGCAGTCTGGCCCTGGAGGCTTCCAGGAAAAAAGCTCTGCAGAGAGAGAGATGCCAGTTGATGGGGGACAGATTGAGATTCTGCTAGACCAGTGATAATGCATAAGGGCTGAGAGCTGGCAGAGGACTAAGACCTAGATGAGTAGGGAATGGGATACAGCCAGTGAGCTAAGAGTTTAATTATTGCCAGGGGGCTTCTGGTTTTGGTTTGAGTTTTAACCACTGGTTTGGTTTTGGGACTACAGGGAAGACTTGGAGGACCCAGCTGTGTCTGTAGGGCATACAGCTGCCTTGATCGCTGCCAGGGGTAAGGCAAATAGTGAGCATAGCAGAGAATGGACCTGGGGCCTAGTGCCTGAGCAGGGCGAGAACAAGAGTCAGGGAGCCCGAGAAGGGCAAGAACTTGGCCAGAAGATCTGAAGCCCAAAAGGGGCAAAATCGGATGCTTAAGCAAGGTAAGAACCAGGGTCAGGGGCCCATAGCCCATGAGGGGTGAGAACCAGGGCCGGGAACCCAAAATCCAAGAGCGGCAGGAGTCAGATCCCAAGAAGGGCACAAACAGGGCTGGAATCCAGAAGCCAGGTCAGGCATAGTGGACCTAGGCTAAGGGAACCAGTGAGAGGAAATGGGTGGAGGCCAAGAAGTCTAAGGCCCCAACAAGGGCATCAAGGCCTGAGGTGGCCTGCTATTGGATTGGGGCCAAGTGCCCACCAAAATCATTGATGGTTAACATCTGCAAGGCATGGGCATAACTATAGGGGAGGTCAGAGGCTGTGAATAGTCCATAAGACAACAGGTGTCCTGGGGGCACATACGGGCCAGAAGGGCCAACAAAGTGTGAGGGCTGTATTGAATCCAGTTGGATCCGAGACAGATCCACAAGCAGGAGGTTAGAGTAAGGCTCACTCTCGGACCCTTGGGCAGCCTCCCTTTCCAAAATTGACTAAGGCATGGCAGGACAAGATGGAGAGAGGATACCCTAGACCCAGGGCAGGAAGGGAGCCAACGGGCCACCAGGGGGTGTTATGGCCAACCCTGGAACCCCAGAACTGTTACAGGGGACACATCAAAAACCATTTCTTAAGGGTTCGTAAGGTCCATAATCATGTACTGGGCCCTTAAAAATATGATTCTATATGTGTATGGCAAACCATTATGATTTCACTACTAACTCTCATCTGCTATCATTGCTTTTGAAGAGCTCTTAGATTTTATTTAATCTCCTAGCTAGTGAAGAAAATGAAAAACTCTGACTCTGCCATTGGATCCAGGCAAGAGACACCTGAGGTTCTGTGAGGGAACAGGGCTCTGCCAGCAGAGAACTAACTGCAGGATCCAGGCCTGAGTCAGTAAACATGCAAAATCAGCTTCTCTGTGAGAAGTAATTAAAAATACAAACTAGAGCTTTACAGTATCACCTAGAAAAGGATGCATCCCCTCTTTCATTGCCCACTCTATTTCTCTACCAGAAAGTTTTACCCTATCTCTGCTTTTTCAAGAGAGCTGAATTACTAGGCAGAAGAGCAAACCTTTCAGATGATTTAGAGATTTTACCTTGTGGACTATATAAACTGGTGATTTAATGCTAACAGATTGCAGTGCTGACTGGGGCAATTTCATATATAATAACCTATTGGCTACTCAGGGCTCTGTCCAGAAGAGTGAATGTAATTAGTTAAAAATATCCACACTGCAGCTGATCCTGATGCAAAAGCACAGACACATGCAAAGAAAACCATTTGGTTAATTATGCTGGTAATGAAATACTTCCCTTTTCAGACACTTTCAGATGTCTGTTCACATTGCCTTCATCTACTCTGTTATCCCAGTGGAAACAAGTTTGCTACCGGCAGCAGGAAATTTGCTTATGAGGGGCCATGGTCATGCCCCTGTTGAAGTCAGCAGTAATTTTCCCTTTGACTTCGGCGGGAGCAGAATCAGTCCCAAAGTCTGTAGAATCTCCTGTCCCTTGTGTTTGTAGTCAGATGAGACATGATGGTGTGTTTGTGACTTCTGTGTTTGATCACTGATAAGGACAGCATTGGGGTTACAAACAGAAAAGCCCCTGCTGGAACTATCCAAAGTAGAGATCCACTAAAGTCTGTGTTATGCTGTGTTCACCTGCCCAAAATCAGGTAAAACAGAAATACAAGGAACAGATTTTGGTCTCAGTGACACTGATGCCAATCTCCAATAACTCCACTGAAGTAACTGGATTTATACCAGTAGAAGCCAGCGCGGATTTAGTCCACTGATGGCAACTGACATCTGCCTCTTATCTCACTAGTGTCATGTTCATACAATATTGTTTAAAAGTATGCTGTGGGCACAGAATCTAGCAATAACCTCCTGAGTCTGTCTTGCTGGCATGCTGAAGACTGAGTCTGACCTCACTTGTGCTAGACCAAATTGGTAGTAACTCCATTTCATCTGATGCAGTTAAAGGGGTATCAGAGCAGAAGCAGCCCATAGGTGTTGTGTCCTTTGAGGTAATCCCTGCGTAGAAAAAAGATGCTCTGGTTTTTGCTACTTGACTGACGCGCCAAAAGAAAACCCTGATTTATGTAAAGCATTCATCTTTGTTCTGACAGGAGCAACATCATCTATGTTAAAATAAGAATGCACAAGAATAGTTCTGAGGAGGAGGCAGCAGATAATAAAAATCCAAGAGGACAAAATCAGATGTTCGGGGAAACAATCTGCACAAAGAAGTCAAAAGAAATGGTTTGCCTCCTTTCTGTCGACTTGGTATTACAAGGGGAAAAACAAGCAGGACAGTCCAGTGTCCAGTCTTCCAGAGGGAAACAATGTGATCTAGCAATTAAAGCATGGGGCTGGGAGTCAAAAGTTCTGGTTTTTAGTTCCACTTTGATGGTGTCTTATATGAGTAAATAACAACCTTTATCAAACTGAGCTGGTAATACGTATCTCAGAAGGGATCCTTAATTACTTATGAATCACTTACAGATCATAGGCCAGAAAGTGCTGTAGAAATACAAAGCACTGAAGTAGAAGTCATTCACTGGAAAAGTTATATTAATCCAATAACGGTAAGGCAGAAACTTTGGCAGAAACTCCATAGAAAAAACAAATTAAGTTAGTTCCCTTTCTGCTCTCCCAAAAAGGCCTAGCATAAATTACTGAGCCAAAGTGACACACTACGCATGTTTACATGTGCTATTAATGTGATCGAATAAATTCTGGCACCATTCGTATTGGAGTTTATTGCTCCTGGGCACCATGTTTACATGTGAGCCTGAGACCATAGCAGGTTGAGCCAGGTCAGAGCAGCCCCATCTGACAGGGAGTCTGGGGGGTCAGCCTGCCAGCCTGGGGCTACTCTGACCCAGCTCAATGTGCTGTGAAGGGGCTGACTGGGGTACAAGGATGCTTCAACGTTGGGCTAGCCAGCAAGCAGCCCCCGCACTGAAACACCCTCATGCCCCAGTCAGCCCCATCAGCGTCTACACGTGTATTGCAGCACACTAAATAATGCAGCTGCAGGCGTTTATTAGTTTACTGCAGCCTAATAGAGCCTTATGTGTAGATGCTGAGACTTTACTGAGGAGCTAATTAGTCAGCTCCACAGTAAACAGCTTGTATAGACTGTATAGTCTGTAGCCCACTGGATAGTATCTTACACCAGAAAATGAGCTGTCCAATTAAATCAATGGATTGCTTGGGGGCTCAGGTACTACTGCTCCCCATGAGCAGGGGAATCTCAGACTGGACCTTAATGTGAAGTAGCAGCCACACGCGTGCCATTTTCTTCTAGGACCCAGGAAAAGGTGTCAGAGGTTCCAAAAACACACACCAACAGAAGCAAAAGAAAGTCGCTTTTCTCTGTCTTGGAACTAACAACTAGCATAAAGACTGTATTCTTACCACAGCGATCAAAGCTTGCAACAATGGCTAACTCCTCCAAAGCCTAATGGATGTTTACATGTAAATCCCAATGCACTGCTGAGAAGAGTGCCAGAATGCATCCCCAGCCTGCTTCCCCAAATTTACCAGCCTCCTTCATGCTGTTTGAAATGAGCAATCATTTGAAATCAAGCCTGGCTGTGTTCAAACCTCTTGGATGAAATTTCAAGTGTGATAGTTATAAAAGGAAGATCTACTCCACTCTAAGAGGAGAAGCTGTTCTAACACCATGAGACTCTCTCTCTCTGACTGACTGAATTTTGCTGCTTTCTAGTGTAGCCTTAGCCTCTGGTTTAAAGTTTGCTGCTAGCCGTGTTTATTACACACTGCAGTAATTAATTTCTCATTACTTTTCTGTAAGGAAGGATTAGCCGCTGTAAGGACCTGAGGGAAGAGTTCCATCTGTGAAGAGGAGAGAAAGCACAGCAAGCATTACCCCTGAGAGAGTACCGTGGAAGCTTAAGAGGCAGATGACTGCTCACAGAATCTGGGAAGTAATCTTTCACTGTGAAGTGCACATGAAGGCCAAGGCTGCATGTTGTATTATTTTCCTAGAATCACAAACTGGGAAATAAAGACTATCCCCACAGTAAGAAGTAAAGATTCCATGGACCTTGGAACAAACACGTCACCACAAAGAACTTTTTTCCAACTACTTAGTTGGTCCAATAAGATATATCACATCTACCCAAAGATGTGATATGTCCTTAGACCAATGCGATCTGCCTATGTCCTTAGACAAACACGGCTACAACCAATAACCTGTGGCCTGATTGAGGCCACAGATGTGGTATGTCCTTAGACCAACATGGCTACAACCAACAACCCCTCACCACCATCTAAGACCTATTGAAGGAATTTAGAATTATATTAAAACTATAAGAAAATTATCTAAGCAAGTGAAACCAGACCACTGTTTGCCTTGAATAAGTGGAGCAACCTTTATAAAGTTTGGCTCTGATGAGAGAGACAACTCCAGCAAGGAATGGTTAGGCATCTATATATAACTGAAGGGAACTACCTGTTACTGAAGAAAGTAATACAGAAGCCTTCCATTCAAATATCAGCAGTGGTATTATCTTTCAAAGCTTCTCTTCATTAGGAATAGGTACAGGCAGTCAAAACACCCAAGGCTGAATCGATTCAGTTTTTGCAGGTTAGTCTAAACTGCAGAGATTAAACGGACTAACAAGTGAACAGACATTTACTTTTTGCAGCCACATGCCTGCAGTGACTCAGGCCAGAAGCCAGGGGGGAGGCACTAGAGCACGGTTCTCTGGCACATAGCCAGCATGTGTGTTTGCTTCCTCTTCCTGCTGCCCCCAAGGTCTCTGGGACTTGCAGTCCAGAATCATAGCAGCAGGACTCTGCAGGGCTGCTCATCACTTCCTCTTCCTGCTTCCAGGTGCCTCTTGGATTTATAGTCTTCAGTCACAGCCAGCATTAAGTTTAGCAGGCAGGGCAGCTCTGCACTTGGGGGAAAGGAGGTTTAACCCCCCTCCCTGGCCCCAGACCCCAGCCAAGGTTTGCCTGGTGGGGGGGCAGTCCCTGCCTGCCTGTCCCCAACCCTTCTCTGCTGGAGCAGATGGCACAGCGCAGCCCAGGGCTGGAAAGTATGCTGGGATGCTGGGGGACTGTGATTTAACTTGAAACAGGAAGGGCTGTGTGACAGAAGTTTCATAAACCAGTTTGAGCCAAATCAGTTAAGTCTGATACTACATTCAACCATGTTTATCTTAAACCAGTTTTGGCCATTTTGAAACTAGTTTATGTGAAATGAACTTTTGTTCTGTTACAGGTTTAAACCCGTTTCTGATGACTTAAACTGGTTTATGTGTAAATTCTGTCCCTAACCTAGGTCTTTCTACTGACATACCAAGCTTGACCTGGAAATGTTTTAACCTCTGGAAGAATAGGCTGACTGACCTGCTGAGCAACATACTTGATTATGAAGTCATTTTGAGAACTCTCAGCAACTTGTGAAATGTCATATTTGTATAGCAGTAGTTTTACGGCCTATGTCCAGTTTAGGGTGTGACCACTGGAAAGCTACAGTCAGACACATTTTAGCAAGACAGACATTACATTCTCAGAAGGTAATAGTTCATGCATTCATTGCAGGAAGACAGACAGATGACTGTTGAGTTTATTACCCAGATGTCTATTAAATTGGAATAAACACTGATTTTAAAAGTTACAAGTTACCATCTCCATCAACAATAAAATATATGAAACAAAAAATCCATTAAAAAGAAAAAGGTATCAAACAGCAAGAGTCATGTTCTTCAATCCCATACTATAATCCTACATTTTTATTCACATCCAATTCAGTAGCACTTGAAATGACTTGTTAAAAACCTGCCTCATATTCAAATGCATGTCTCAGCTCAGGTATAAAACGGCTACTCTATATAAAACCCCCACGTCTGAGGGTTTTTTTTTTATCACAGGTACATTTAGGAAGACAAAGATAAGAAAAAAAAAAACAGGGAAGAAGCTACTTTGCAGTTCTTTTAAGATTTCACCCACACCTGAACCTGACCTCTCCTTGATATGGAATCAAAACTATAGGGGGCATTTTGGATGCAAATTGAAATCCAAACACTTCCATTTCAAAGTTTTACCTAAGGATTTTTTTCTGACCAACCTCTAGTCTACATATACTATGTCTTTAAACCATATTTATGTTACATACAAACAGATTTCAATAGGCTTCTGCAAACACTTAACCCCACCTGGAAGTGGTAGGGGGAACCTTGTACTGGTATTGTCTGGACCACATTATGGAGAAGTACCTTGGGTCCAGAGTCTATTCCACCTATTAGTCATCTGCAGGGACCTAAATGTGATTCTATTCCACACTGCTTAAGCCCTGAAAAAACAGTAATACAAAAGTTGGATGGGTCCTCTTCCTCCTCACTGCTATTCTGTGGCTCAGGCTTAAGGTTAGTTTGATGGCATATTACAAAAGTAGATGCATGAGTGGATTTTCAGAACCTGAACGAGGTGGAATAGACTTGGTGGAATACTTAGGCATGTGAATCCACTTAAATGCCCAAAAAGTGGGACAGAATCAGACCCTGAGAGACGATTTTCAACTCGTTCTACTAATATCTTTTTGAACATTGGGTCCATGCCAGGTAAATCAGGTTGAATACCCAACTGAGACACTCAAAATCACAAATCACTTCTGAAAATCTTAGAACCCACTCATGCTACAGTATCTAATGAGAGTCACCTCTTTGAGGTATTGAGACCATCTTCTCCCACTGAGATAGGGCCCTTGGCCTCCCATTTCTTAGCATGTATTATTATTCCAAATGTCACAATGTGCTATGGTTGTATGTGTACACACAGGTGTTGTGGAGAGGAATTTAAATAGCATTATTTTCAGGCTGCTTATTTTTTGTCAAAATATATGACGAAATCTCTTGGTCCAGGAAAAACACCTTTTTATAGAGTAAATGGGCAAAGCCACAGAGGTACAGTTAAGTAAAGTTTACTTTTGTTCCAAGAAAATCATTATTATAGGCACCTAAATACAGGGATAATTGAGTGAGCTAGACTGTTTTTAATTCCTTTTTAATGTGGAAAAAAACAGCATATCACTTAGTAATATACTTTACTTTGCTCTTGTGTAATGAGCTTGAGTTTTCTTTAGTGAAGTCCCTGAACAGCACGAGAATGCTGCTTAACTGAGCCGGCTGTGCTGAGTCATAAAGATTCTAAACTTGAACAGGCAGAAATCTAATTATCCTTTGGTCCTCACCACAGATCAAGTCTCTCTGGGCAAAGGTTGACGGGCATGACTAAATGAACATGGAAATTTTTTGCATTCTGATTCCTCTGGCTGGCTGCTGCCCCAGGGAACAAATAATGGGCCAAAGCTGCACATTGTACACATCCTCTAGTGATTTCAAAGTAAACAGAATTAATCCTAAATGGGAGTAATCTTATATTCTGGTACAATGAAGCTCACATCTGCTTTATTCCAGAAATTTGTAATTGACAGGAAGGATGTAGTTCAGAATGTCAGAGCAATAAACAACCTACTCTAGGGCATCTAGCTAATGCCCGTGGTAGATTGTATTACTGTGAGCCAACGTGAGCCTGATCCTTTGAGATGCTGACTGCCTTCCACAGGGTTAAAAACGCATGGGCAGGCTGCCTCCTGTCATTGTTACCCAGTCAGGAGTTTTGTATTGTACCAGCTGACATTGAAAATGCCTGGGTGGGTGTGGTGGAGCTCCAGGGGAGTGCTCGCCACTTTGGGGCTGTTACAAGCTCTGTGGGAGCTTGCTTGCAGAGTAGCAGGGAAAAGCCTCCCGCAAGAACCATTTTAAGGGGGAAGGTGGGTGGCAGAGCACATCTGGTGTCTGCCACTTCAAGAGCTGGTGGCAGGTGATACCCCATCTCTCAGCGGCCATTTTAGATCCAGGCCAGCAGAGCTGGAGGCAGCAATTTTGCTGCCTGACACCGTGGAAGGAACATCTCCTGGTGGAGCTGCTGCTCCTGCAACAACTAGGAGGTAAGAGCAGGAGCTTATGGGGATGGTTTGGAGGCTCCTGGTTCTGGGCATGACCGAAAACTGCACCCTGCCGGGTAAGGGTGGCCTGGTGAGGCTCCTAGTGGCGTGGGAGCCCCCAGGAAATGCCAGGCCAGTTACCTCTCCAGTGAAAGGTGAAGAGGGGCACTTTAACCCCAGCCCCAGCCTTCGGGTGGGTTATTTAACACCTGAGGCAGTAGAGGGCCAGGCATGCCCAGGTGTGGCACCTGAGCCTGGGGGGGGGAAAGCACAGCTGTGGCCACCTGAGCCTCTGTGGGGTGCGGTACCCCCGAGAGTGAGAGTTGTGGGCCAGGCATGCCGATGAAAGGCACCTGAGCCTACAGGGGTGTTTGACCCGAGGCCCAGAGTGGGGGGCGGTGTATGTGCCTCAGTGGAGGCAGAAGTGCAGAGTGGGGTGCAGAGGGGCACCTGAAGGCCTGCATGAGAGGGGCAGTTCTGAGGCCCTGGAGAGACGGGCAAGTAGAGAATGGTAGTTGTGAGGCTCTGTGAACACAGGGGGCATGAGAGAAGACCCTGGAGAGTAGGGGTGTGAGTTGGGTAGGGGGCTTGAGGGTAGGTCCTGCTAGTATGGGGGCTGTGTTAGATCTAAGCAAGCTTTTGGGTGTCTGAGGCCACAGGTGGGCTGGATTGGGAGGCAAGGCAGAGGAGATGTCGCAGGGAAACAATGGGGCGAGTCAGGAGCCCCTTGATTGAGAGCAGCTGGGTGGGTGACCCGGTGAGGGACCAGAGGCTGAGTCAGACCAGTGTTCTGCAAACTGCCCAGTGCTTGCTCAGATAAGGGTAGTGGGAGATATCCAAAAGACCATGTGCTTGCTGGCCAGGGAGTGATCGGAACCGAGCCCGAGGACCCCCCCCAGGATAGGGCAGGGTGAGTGTGGCCCCAGGAAAAGGAGGGGTGGTATGAATGAGGCCCCAGAAGGGCGGTATGAAAGAAACTGGGTGAGAGCCGGTGGAGTGAGAGAGGCCTCAGTGAGAGGGCAGCAGTACAAGTGTAGCCCATAATAGGGCAGAATGTGAGAGGGCTAACACTGTGCTGAGTTGGGCCCGGCTAAGCATGGGACACGTTAAGGGATGGTAGGAGCATGTACTTTTGGCCTTTAGACATCAGGGCCCTTGAAGGGCAGTCTCCCATCTAATTACCAGCTAACTACTTAACAGCAAGGCGTGGCAGAAGAGAGGCGGGCAGTATGCCCACAGGCAGTGGGTGACCAGCACTGTGACTGGTCGGGGACCTCCCACTTTGCCACAGTGGAGTTGGCATCAGAGATGTGATTTCAATTCTCTCTGGCTGATCATTTGGAGCAGCCTAGGTCTGAGGACCATTCTGGTCTGAATCCTTCTCCAAACAACATCCTAGGAAAAAAGAGACATTAACCTAGGTAAATATTAAAATTCTCAAGGCCAAGTTTGTGCTTGGTGCAGTACAGAGATGTAGAAGAAAGGTAGCTTTGAGTCAGCTTTACATTTCTTGCTCCAGGGGATGTCTGCCTATGATGCCAGTCTCTGGTATAAAGTAGAATACCCTCAGATCTGCTCTTTCTGACATTAGTTGCCCAGGATCCTAAGAAGCTGTTTCTGCAGCTGGGACATAGAAATTGGCCTAGACATGCTTGTATTACCCCAAAATACATCATCTTCCCAGAATTCCTGGAGTGGTTAAGAGCTACTGCAGTTGGTGTGGTCACTTGAGTGCTGTTCTATGCCAGGACTCAGCACAATCTACAGTTAATAGCTTTCAAGTTACTTTGGGCCCTTAACACAAGGCAGCCTAACTGGAACCAAGGTTCTTGCCACCCAATGCTGTTGTGTGCCTCTGCACACCACCTCCCAGTTGCAATGGTCATAGAAGTCTCAGCAGAAGTTCTAGTTCCCCCTGCAAAAGAACCTGGGGTCAGCACACTAATCATGTACAATCCATGTCTATAGAAGTACTATGCTGCTTTGGATGAGCCCTGGACATACAAGAATTCAGTAATAAATCTGTTACCTGAGGAAATCTGGAATTGCTATCCTCCTGGACAATCTGGGAGAGCTCAGGACTGCAGAGATCACTGCACATGGATGGCAGCTGAAAGTTTTTATCCTCTATTAGTAGTTTTACAGTCCTGTTGGAAATGAGTTTATTCTCATAGCTCTGTTCATAGGTGGTGCCAGGATCGCAGAATCTTGAAAGCGCAAAGATAACTCAATTGAAAGGATAGCTGGCCATTTAAGAAAGTCCACCATTAAGACCCTAGTGTCTTTAGAGTGTGGCTCTGCACAAGCATTCCTGGCAAGCAACGAAAAGTAACTTGCAAGACTGGGGCTTTAGACAATGACAGAAGAATGGAAGGAGGAAAGGAAAAATACTCTGAAAGGTTGAAAGATTTATTTTTTGTTGTTGTTGTTAGTTTCCTCTCTCCCTAAACCACCCTCTGCTTAGATATTATCAACTGGTATCCTTCATATGGACATTTCAGAAGAACTAGGACTGCAGCAAGAACATAAAAACTTACACAGACCAGAGTTGGGAGGGCCTTTCAAGTATGAGGTGTGGTGTGGAAGAAAGTGCAGAGATAGTTGAGGGGGAAGGAGACAAACAAAACACCTAATCTGGGATAATTAGAAAAAAATCAAGCATCAGCCAGAGGCAGCAGTCAGCAAATAAGCTGTGATTTCCCAGAGTACCCAGGATGTCTGCCATTTCACATAGGATGTTGGACCCTACATAATATTCAGATACCTAGAAGTCAGTCACCTCTTGAAAAAAAAATCACAGCAAATCTATCTTTGACTCCCTGCCTCTTCCTCTTTGCTATCTAGAGGATCAGTGAAGAACAGAAATGTGCAGACAGATAGGCCCTTACTGAAATATTCATCTCCAGAGTTGAATCCTAAAAACACTAATTGGGGATCCATTCAAATCTGGAATGTGATTTGGCTCACCACTGAAAAAGGGGCTGTTTGAGGAAGTCAAATGGAAATTCCAGTTTGGATATTCGGGGCAAAGAAAACAGACTGCTGTTAAAGCAGTCAGCACATGCATAATGTCCAAGGTAACAGGGCAGAGTTCACCTGGCACCTTAATAATCAAGCTTCTTCAGTCAGTGTAGCCCACTCACTGCCCTTTTGTGAAACTGGGAAGTTATCTCCAGGTCTGGACTTCCTACACCAGAATTAAGGTGGAGAGATCCTCTCTGACACTAAAGGAAAAGCTAGACAAGGGATATCAAAAGCTTTCTATAACTGAGAACTGCAGCAGCATCTCTACAAGTCAGCTAGCTTCACAGGAGCTTGCCACTGGAAAACAAAGTGACCATATGTTTCTCATCTCTGGTAACACTTGCCTAATGAGAACCTTTATTAGTGAAACTAGTTACCGTATAACCTCTTGTGCAAGAAAATACATGCTGGATTGTGCATTAACTACCTGCATTTCAAAGAATAACCAACTGTATCCTTTAGCATTAAAGTGGTAGTGTTTTCTAGTAACTGGACTGAGAGCCAGTCTTCTACTACTGGCTCTGATTCCAGGCACCTCCCAACCCATGACCTCAAGCAAGAAACTAAACTTTCCATGCCTCAGACCCC
Source organism: Alligator sinensis (assembly GCF_000455745.1). NCBI lineage: Eukaryota > Metazoa > Chordata > Crocodylia > Alligatoridae > Alligator > Alligator sinensis. The sequence continues at coordinate 960,230 of NW_005842625.1, read as the reverse complement.
TTACCTGAAGAACTAGGTAAAATTACGCTTGCCTACATAATACAGGTGTCATGTGGAATGTTTTACAGCATGTTATACCTCTGGCTAGAATAATTTGTACTGCACCATAGCTCTTCTCTTATACATGTACACACAGGTCAACAGCTGGAACATCCATATAGCAATAGTTTAATCAGCCACCAACCCCACCACCATTGCAAAGACGCACAGCTCTTGGGCTCTCCCTTGTGCAGAGAGCCTGTAGGTTCCTAAACAACATACAACATCCATTCTAGGGGTAGGTAGGGCCCTTGTGTGCCAACAGGACAGGGAAAATATTGGGGCAAAATGCAGCAAAATCAAGTCTCCCATCACTTTGCACAACATCCCCCCATTCAAATCTAGTTCTGTTTAGCAACAAATCTTATGCTGGAGACTATTCTATGTATCCTCACATCACCCAGTCACAGCTTCTAAAGAGGAGCTAGAGCTGTTTAGGTGATCAGCTGGGCTGGGAATAATTCCAGTAGATGAGAGTTAATTAGTTCAGAGTAAACCTAGCAGGGGTCTGATTACTCAGACTGCTTGAAAGCCATTTGTTTCTAGAGCATAACTATAGGCCACTATAAAGCTATGAAAAGAAAGTCATCACAACCCTCCCAGCACATGAGCTCTGGTCACAACCGACCACCCCCCCCCCCCCCCCCCCCCCCCCCCGAATTGTAATTTCTTTTAAAAAGACGCGTTTTCAGATGAAGATAAGTATGATGGCAAGCTATTAACAAAGAAGCAGGTGTCAGCCAGCTTTGCAGCAGAAAAGATTCACTGTAGGAAGGCACTATGGTGGAAGCAGGACCTGCATTTTGCTAAGGCAGCATGTGACTGTTACACTGATTTGACACTAAAGTAATACGGTATTGTTTGCATAGAGCATGCCCCCATATATAGTACGCACCTTGACTCTAAAGGGGAGCCTGAAGGAAAAAAAGATCTTTGATTGAGGTAAGCGAGTGGCAGGAGCTACTCTGTCAGCTGCCAGCTCTGCACACTGTTTGGGCCCATGGACTGACCCAGCACACCAGGTCCAGGGCTGCACACCAAGTCTGACTCCTCAGGCTGACTCCTAAGCCACGTGTCAGGTCAATGTGCAGAGCCCAGGACCACACAATGAGCTGTCTCAGGAAACACATGCCAGATCTGACCCCATGCATTGCCTGCAGGGCTATGCACCAAGCTTGGGACTATGCAGGGAGTCTGGGACTGTCTTCTGGCTCAAAAGCCACATGTTAGGTCCAACCGCATGCGCTGCCTCTGGAGCTGCATGCCGAACCCAGGACAGTGCACCAAGTTCAGGTCAGAACAGCACAAGGCCCCAGAGCCAGTACATGGCTTTGAGCCAGTGTGAGGGGTCAGACTGTCATGTCAGGTCTGAGGCCATGTGCTGGGTTGGACCCAGCGTGCAAAGTCCAGCCACATATCAGCCCCATGCACAAGCGTAATCCAGTGCGTGGTTGGGGAGAACTCTCTCCATGGTCCTGGGAACTTGCTGACAGGGGGCTCGAGCGGTGGCAGCACTAATGGCCATGGCAGAGCCACCTCCCCCAACTCATCCCTGGCAAATTTCCAGACCCTGGGAATCTCTTTTCCTGGCACCCCAGTTTTCCTCAGCTGGGTTTAGGAGGAAAGATGTGGATTATGTGCGAGAAAATACAGCAATGTTGAATGTAATTACTGTGAAAAGAAATTCATTGTTTTACCGCAGCCACATTACAATGAGGGGGGGCGGGGGGGCTTCTTTTTGTTTTGCCTTCTATCTCAGCTTTGTTAACATGAAGCTATAATAGAGGGAAGGATTTTCTACTGATTGTCAGTGTAGGGCTCAGCTCAGCTTTCCTTCCTTTGACAACGTCCCCTGAGACGTCACTGTGAGCCTTGGCTGAGTCAAAACTGCATGACTGGGTCCTAAATAGTAAGTGGAAATGTATTTAGTTATCCTATATGTATGCCGCCCTTCCCAAAAAAGGCTCAAGGCAGCTTACAATAAAAGACAAAAAAAGCTATATAGAAACAGAATAAACTACTAAAACAAGATCTAACAAACAACATTTCTCCTCAACATCTAGCATTCAAAAGCAAGCTACAGCTCATTGCTCCTCCACCTCTCACCAAGAAGTTCCTCCTACCCTACCAACCTCACTTCCCAACCCATATTCCATACCTGCATAGAAAACAAAAATCCTCCCAAACACACACAAATTCCCTCCCAGTCCTACACACTCCAGCTCCCTTGCATCACACTCAGGGGAATCTGCCCTTTAATTGTCCCTCCCAAGCCATACCTCCCTCTCTCAATATTGGGCTGTAGCTGTTCCCCAAACCCACTCATCCTCCCCTCCACCCTAAGAAAGGTGTCAATTAAAAAAAAATGGCAGATGGGTGGGACTTGGAAGCAGCTCCAAAGCTATATGTTTACTCTTTTATAAAACAGCATTGGTTTTATACAGCATTATAGCCTTTAGCTGTAACAATGAAGCCCATTGTTTTGTACAATTGCAACAGAGAATTTGGCCCATATATTAAACAGTAAGTGAAGTGTTTCATGCAACCCAAACTGATTACACGGCACAGTCAATAACTTACATAACATTTCTATAAATGTTTAGAACTCTCTCGAGGCAAGCAAGCCCAAAATGCAACCTCAAATAGTATCATCTGTAGATTGGATTATAGCTTCTTGTGCTCATATCTAACAGAGCTATTTCTTGTAAGCAGACGGTCTATGAAAACTGACAGGATTCAAACCTCAGGATGCTTGAACTTTCCATCACCAAGTGCAAACGCCATTCTTCACAAGAATGGAGTAGGTAAACATAACAGCAGAAAGTGCTCTAAGCTTGTGACCAAGAGAACTGCAGTGCCCTGGGTTTATTTTTATAGGATCACCCAACTGTTTACAATGTTCTTTACATGAGAGAGAAGAAAGTAAAATCCACAGCTTATGGTTTCAGGCATTACTGTGTGAAACAAGATATATCACTCTGAAGGTCTTGAAATGTCACTTTAAAGTGCTAGAAAGAATTGATACATCACACGGGGACTACTGAGTAATAAACTAAAGCCAGGCCAAAAACAGCCATACATGTGACATTATTGCATAATGGTTATAGGATAAAATGCGCCCTGTTCACGTATCAGCACAATATATATATGGACCACGTTTAATTCCCAGTTTAAACCCTGATTGACAATAGAGATTAAGTAGAACTTGCATAGGCCTTGAGGTGATCCTCTGCATGAGCTAGATCCGAAGTTGATAGATAGAATATTTCTTTATAATTGGCCTGTCCAGAACCCCAGATCTAAAGAACAAATATTTGGGGTTGTTCAAACTTTGGTTGCAAATTGCATGTGAGCCCATTTCCATTATTGCTATTATACTGGCCCACTCTGGAGATTCAGAGGTTCTTTGTATCTTGCCTGGTTATTATACTCTCCCTCAAGGTCAGCACTATTTCTATAAACTCTAATAAATCTAGAAGTGGGAGGCTGTTCAGTGGATTCACTTCACAAAGATATTTAGCATTTGGTATTTTCAATGAAAGCCCCTCTGAGTTAGGACCATGGAGTTTTACCACACCCTCTAAAATGAAGAAAAAAATACCCGTTTGGCAGAGCATAACTTACAGAGACTGAACTACCTTGTCTTTGTCCTCCCCTCTCCTGCTCTCCACACCTCTACACTAGTCAAAGGCTGTTGCTAACACCCTCTACCTCTCCCACTGCTCTAGCCCCAATGCTGAATCCTTGGAATTCCTTCTTTGACTTCTTCATTTCTTATGTTATGAAATTCAGATTCTCATGCTTCCTTTCAAATAGTCTATATAAATGTAGTCACTCCCTCATCTCTGTTGTATTTCTTTCCCACCCACCCATCCCTTTCTCTACCCAAGGGGCACCCACCTTGCTGCTTGCTCCTTGCACTAATCTTCTCTTATGTTCAGTGCGACACATTCATTCCTACATTTGTCTCTGCCCCCATGCCTGGGGTAGTCACCCATTTCTTGTCTACCAATCCCTTTCAAACACTTTCTGCAAAGTCTTGGAGTCCAACTCCCCATTGACTTGGATTTGGGATTTCATTTATATCAATTCATTTGGGTGTGCCATGTTAATAAATTAGGATGCTGGCATTTTATACACATTGGGAGTTTGTAGACATGCTTTGGGAGTCAGGAGACAGAGGGGATGGGGACTTCAATTAGAGCAACTCCACATGACTGGCTAGAGTCTGATTGAGTCTGCTCTGATGTGTTGTAATTACAGTGAGTCAGAGCTGCATCTCTGCACGTGTATAGGTGCCCACTAAGCTCTAATTTAAACAACTATTCAGGGGACAACTATTAAACTAGACTCGCCGGGGGAGGGGGCTGCAGGAAGACGAGGAGACGCCATCAGGGCAAGGGGTGCAAAGGTAAGTAATGGGGGTCTTGCCATCAGGGCAAGGGGTGCAAAGGTAAGTAACAGAGGTCCTGATGGTCTGGCTAATCAGGGGGTGGGGGGGCACACAGTCTTGCAAGGCCTTAAATGCCTGTACACCAATGCTCGTAGCATGGGGAACAAACAGGAGGAACTCGCCCTCAGAATAGCTAGTTCAAATCCAGATGTCGTAGGGTTAACAGAGACATGGTGGGACTCATCCCATGACTGGGCAGTTAACATTAGGGGCTATAGGCTGGACAGGCGGGATAGAGAAGGCAGAAAAGGGGGGGGGGTGGCACTCTATGTCAAGGAGCACTACACATCCTCTGCCAGCAG
>NW_005842625.1:930623-953059 GCF_000455745.1 Alligator sinensis | reverse complement strand
GGATACTTCCCTGGCTGGACTCATTTGAGTCCCGTTTTTGTTTTTAGGGTGAGTGGTTTTTTTGTTTTTATTTTCTCGGGTTGTTCTCCTGCCCTGGCGGGGGGTCGGGCTAGAAGATCTATTAGGTCCCTTCCGACCCTGAAACTATGAAACTATGAAACTATGACGGTCTATGCAAAACAAGCCCACTAATTCTCAGTCTTCTCATAATTATTGTTCAGCCTTTCATTTTGTCATATCTATAGATTTGATTATAAGTTCTGGAGGCGAGGATGGAGTGATACAGCACTAGATCAATCCCATCAGAACCACTCAGCAGTTAAATAACCTGAAGAAGGGCACTTTGTGTCCAAAAGTTTGTCTAATATATCTCCCAACTGCGTAGCTGGTCCAGTAGAAAATATTACCAAAAATACCCCTTGCTTCTCGCATATTCCTTGGGCCATCATGGCTACAACAACACTCCCAACCTACCACAACAGTTAAATAAGACCTGCTGCTTCCTACAGGTGCTTCACTTCAAGTCTGAAGCTTTATCATGTTTCTTGGGGTATAAGAACCTAGTTCTGTTCTTGGAATTTTTGTTCTGTTTCTTTTCTTAGTTTTCTTTTTAAGTTATATCTACAGGGACCAACAAAGCTTATTTAGTTGAGTCATTCTGTTTAACACTGTAAATCAAATCCTTGTCTTGTCTGCAGAAATGCAGCCCCAGTGCAATCAGTGATGGATTGAACCACTGCAGTAAAAAACAGCGTACCCCTTTGCTACTCAGGACTAGCTTTTCTAGCAGTTATGTAACCATGGACCTGCCTAGCCACATCAGTGTCAGATCCAAAGTTCCTACTCAGGTCAGAAACTTGTAGCATAACATTTTGTGCTTGGCCTCATTTTCTTTAATCATCTCTACGAATGCAAATGTGAACATGACAGCAAGTGTTTAACAAGACATGCAAACTCTGTCCTCATTAGTCTAAACAAGAAAGGAGAAGCAGCAGGTACATGCAGTGACATTTCTTAACAACATGAACTTAACTTGAGCTTGGATAAAAGGAGCTTCAATTGGCAGGCAGCCCTCTGTACTCTAGGAGCCTTTTGTGAAAAGATCTCTAATCACTTTTGTTGTCCTCCACTGGCCTCTTTCCAGTTTGTCCACATGTGAGGACCAAAACTGGACACAGTTCGTCAGCAGCAGTCTCACCAATACTGAATAAGGTGGAAGAATCAATTCCTGCGACTTGCCTATGACACTCCTGTTAATACAAGTATGCTATAAGCTTTTTTGCAACAGTATAATGTTATTGACTCCTATACATAGGAGTGCTTGATTGTAACCAAGTATCTTGCCTGGGTCAGGCCTGCAATTCCTGATGTTTCTATGCAGTCATCATCTATCTATGACAGATCTGTGTTTAATGGAACTAAAGATTACATCATGAATCTTGCTAAGTGCTTCATATTAACAGAAGCCTAATTTCTAAATTTAGGCTAATTGTCCAGTATATTGGCTAAGAAATTAATTAACTAAATGGTTAAGGGAAATGAAAGGATGGACATGAAGATTAACTCTTTGAAAGACCCTGATCCCAGACTTGATGATTTTGAGGTTATACTGACCTAGTATACCACTGAAATCACATGCACTGGTGAGTTAGGGCCTCTATAACCATGAGACGAGGAATGTGCTGTAAATCCAACGCATCGGAGCAGGCTTGATTAATCGAGTTTGCTGGAACATGGAAATTAATGCGCCAGTAGCTCGGTGGGCCTACTGCAACAAAGCCATGGGATGAATCCAGCCTGCAGGCTGTGTTTGACACCCCTGTGATAGACATACCCTTTCAGATTTGTCTGTGAAATCTTATTGAGCATTGTAATAATGAAAGCTAGGAAGTGAATGGTCCTTTCGTTCCCCTCAGCAGACTGAATCCATTCTTCCTTGCTTTGCCCAGTAATAACTTCATGATTTTGCTGCCTCCTTCAGCAAAAGGAGCAAAATGGTAGGATACAGGGAAAAGTCTACTTTTAGGGCATTTATAAACATGCTGGGGGGGCACTTTAATAAGCGAGCCGCACTCACTAAAATTGCCTGAGCATCACATGTATTAAAATAAGTGCCCAAACATCACATGTATTAAACTAAAACTTGTTTGATAAGCTTTAGTTCAAAGCGTCCCACCACCATTTTTCATCACGGGGATGCATACATGTGACGCTCGGACACTTTTAAAATGAATGTGGGTCACTAATTAAAGCCCTTCCACCCCCATCACCTTCCAGAGCACATCTATAAATGCCCTAAAAGTGGACTTTTCCCTGTATGTTACCATTTAGCTCCTTTTACTGGAAGAGTGAGCAAAATCATAAAGTTATTACTGGGCAAAACAAGAAAGAATGGATTCAGCTTGCTGAGGGGAAATGAAAGGACCATTCAGTTCCTAGCTCTCACTACTACAATGCTCAATAAGATTTCACAGAAAAATCTGAAAGGGTATGTCTATCACAGGGGTGTCAAACACGCAGCCTGCAGGCTAAATTCAGCTCATGGCACTGCTGCAATAGGCCCACCGAGCTACCGAAGTGTCACTAATACTTGAGGTGCGGGAAGAGTGGCCCCAGTGGACAGAGTAAATGGCAGCTTGAGAGTAAGCAACAGCTGACACCCCCCAGTTGCCTGCCAGACATTTTGCCCATCACCAATATGATTCTCTCAGCCACTGGGCCCACTGCTGCTGTTGCTGTGTGCCCCATGACCCACGCTCTGTGTCCCATTCTGAAGCTAAAGCTGGCACAGATGTGAGCTCTGTGCCAGAGCTGGAGCTACTGTTCCAGTATGAATTGGCAGAAGATCAGCTTGGCTTAGTAAGGAACTCTTCAATGAGCTAAAACACAAAAAGAAACCTTACAAGAAGTGAAAACTTGGACAAATGACAATGAAGGAGTATAACAGTATTCCTCAGGCATGCAGGCATGAAATCAGGAAGGCCAAAGTGCAACTGGTGTTGCACCTAGCAAGGGACATGCAGGGTAACAAGAAAGGTTCCTACAAGTAAGTCAGAAACAAAAGGAAGCTCAGGGAAGGTGTGGGTCTCTTGCTGAATGGAGGGAGGCAACCTAGTGACAGATGATGCAGAAAAAGCCTTTATTACTCAATGCCTTTTTATACTTCAGTCTTCACAGGTAAGGTCAGCTCCCAGACTACTGCACCTCACAGCACAGTTTGGGAAGGAGGTGAGCAGCCAACAGTGGTGAAAGAAAAGGTTTGGAACTATTTAGAAAACCTGGACGTGTACAAGTCCATGGGGCCAGACACAATGCACCCGAGGGAGCTGCGGGAGCTAACTGATTTAACTGCAGAGCCGCTGGCCATTATCTTTGAAAACTTGTGGTGATTGGGAAAAGTCCCAGATGATTGAAGAAGGGCAAATATAGTCTCCATCTTTAAGAAAGGGAAGAAGGATATTCTGGGGAACTACAGATCAGTCAGCCACCTCAGTGCCTGGAAAAATCATGGAGCAGGTCCTCAAAGAATCCATTTCTAAGCACTTGGAGGGGAAGAAGGTGATTAGGGATAGTCAGCATGGATACACCAAGGGCAAGTCATGCCTGACCAACCTGATTGACTTCTGTGATGAAATAACTGGCTTTGTGGATGCGGGGAAAACAGTGGATGTAATATATCTTGACTTGAGCAAGGCTTTTGATACCATCTCCCCCAGCACTCTTGCAAGCAAGCGAAGTATGGGTTGGATAAATGGACTGTAAAGTGGATAGAAAGCTGGCTGGATTGTCAGGCTCAGAGGGTAGTAACCAATGGCTCAACGTCTAGCTGGCAGCTGGTATCAAGTGGAGTGCCCGAGGGGTTGGTCCTGGAGCCGGTTTTGTTCAGCGTCTTCATCAGTGACCTGGAAGATGAGATGGAGTGCACCCTCAGCAAGTTTGCAGAAGTCACCAAGCTCAGAGGAATAGTAGATATACTGAAGGGTAGGACTAGGATTCAGAGAGACTCTGGCAAATTGGAGGACTGGACCAAAAGAAATCTCATGAGGTTCAACAAGGACAAGTGCACGGTCTGGCACTCAGGACAGAAAAATCCCATGCGCTACTACAGGCTTAGGACCGACTGGGTAAGCAGCAGCATTGCAGAAAAGGACCTAGGGGGTACAGTGGATAATAAGCTGAATATGAGTCAACAGTGAGCCCTTGTTGCCAAGAAAGATATTGGCATACTGGACTGCATTAGTAGCAGCGTTGCGAGCAGATCGAGGGAAGTAATTTTACCCCTCTATTTAGCACTGGTGAGGCCACATCTGGTGTACTGCATCCAGTTTTGACCCCCCCACTACCAAAAAGGATGTGGACAAATTGGAGGGAGTTCAGCAAAGGACAATGAAAATGGTTCAAGGGCTAGGGCAACATAACTTGGGAGGGGAGGCTGAGGGAACTGGTCTTATTTAGTCTAGAGAAGAGAAGATTGAGGGGGGATTTAATAGCATCCTTCAACTACTTGAAGGGTGGTTTCAAAGAGGATGGAGATAGACTGTTCTCAGTGGTGGCAGATGACAGAACAAGGAACAACAGTCTCAAGTGGCAGCAAGGGAAGTTTAGGTTAAATATTAGGAAAAACTTTCTCACTAGGAGAGTAGTAAAGCACTGGAACAGGTTACCCAGAGAAGTGGTGGAATCTCCACCCTTGGAGATTTTTAAGACCCAGATAGACAAAGCCCTGGCTGGGATGATCTAGCTGGGGATGGTCCTGCTTTGAGCAGGGGGTTGCACTAGATGACCTCCTGAGGTCCTTTCCAACCTAATTTTCTATGATTCTATGAAACACATATTGGCAGAAGCAGCTCCAGCTCTGGCACGGGGCACATTTCATGTGGTGGGAGATGGAACTGGAGCCACTACCTCCGGTGCTGCGATGCATATCAGGCAGGAGCTGGAGCTGCCACCACTGCTGCCATCAGAGCCACCTCATGGCCTGGGTTGGATCCAGCCTACAAGGAGCCCTATGGTCCAATCCAACCTGGGGCAGGAGTTGAATTTAACACCCCTGGTCTACCACATCTATATACAGTATTAGATACGCATATAGGGCTCCTATAGATGTGCAGGGAGGCGGCTCCAGTGCACTGTAATTACTTGATTAATCAAGTCTGCTGAGCATAGTAATTTTCAGACTCCAGCATCATGTGTATCACCATCTCTGCACTGAAAATGGCGGTGGGGTGCTTTAAACTAAAGCTTGTTCAACAAGCTTTAGTTCAAAGCACCTCGCCGCCATTTTTCATCTCGGAGATGCTGATACATGAGTCACTCTGGGCATTTTAATTAGCGCAGCTCTTGGAGCTGCACTAATTAAAGCACCTCCACCCCACCTTGCCTTCCGGAGCATGTCTATGAACACCTCTAATTGCCATAAGCTTTATTGTCTTAATGCTGCCTCATAATCATCAATGCATTACTCCTCACAACACTTCTTTAAGGTAGGAAGCATCTATTATCTCAGCTATATAGATGGGGAACTGATACACACAGAGACTAGGGCTATGCCTGCATTGCAGTGGCAGACAGCCTTCTCATCATTAAGGCAATAAGCCCTGCCTACCCAGTCTCTCTCTGAGCACCGCAACCCTGGAAATTAGGCAGTAAAGATACTGTGGGGTGCCCCAAGCTTCTGCTTTTGAGGAAACGGGAATCCCAGGTCTAAAGCATGGTGCCAGGGACAAGTTGGCATGGTATAGAGAGTGACTCACCTAAGGTCACAGCAGAGTTCTGTGGCAGAGAAGGTTCACCCCTAGAAATAACGGGGTAAGCATAGATTTGGTGTAGCTGAGTGGGGCTCTGACATCAGTGGAATGAAAACTGCTTCAGTTAAGTCTGAAATTAACTCAGTGGGTCAGGATTTATTTTATTTTACCTCCTCTTATTAGTAACACTGGCAATGACATTGTTTGAAAACAGGACAGTTACTATGACCTTAAACATTATGCTGTACTATAGGCACTAATGTGGCTATTTTCTTAAAGGAATTTGGTTTCTGATTGTTATTCCTTACACTTTCTCTTTTCCCTTTTCTGCTCTACAATTTAACTGCCATTTATTCATTACATTTCTCTCCTCAGAGCAACCAACGGTTCTCCCATGAATAATGCTCTCAGAGAAAACTCCTCTGAGGTTTAGGAATACAGGCCTGCCCTAATCTTGCCACAACTGCCTCTCCATATTACAAGGAGATAAAAATCCAGTCACTGCTTTTAGAAAAGCTCATGAACCCTCAGAGGTTGAAAACAAACCTTTGTACTAAGCCATTAAAATAACCAGCCACTTCCAACTGTGTGTTGTTTGGCTTGCAGCTGTCATAATCAGTCTGATGCATGAAGCTTCCTGAATTGACAGAGCCCCTAACAAGGATACCAGTCTCCTTAGGAACAAGTGCAGACAGCAGAAGCTGTTCCATGTAGTGGTGCACCCCCTGGTACATGCACACAGGGTAGCTTTTGCTAAACAAGAACTAAGGTCACATTTCTTTAGATTAAGAGCACCTGTCCCAGTACAGTATGATTATATGGTTGCACTTACTTTCCATTCTAGGCCTCCATTCTACAGGCGCTAATCTAGAGAATAAGCTTTTGTACGGTACTATAGCTTTAGATTCCTCACAAGACCATTGGGATCTGAATGCAGATTCCCCAGCCAAACAGCATGACTCAGACCCATCTCTCTGTGTTAGTGTAGTTTCAGCTCATCCTAGAATGATTATCAGAGGCATGTGAAGAATTTCATATGGAAGAAGAAAGAAAAAGCATGGATACCATTCAATTTAGAGAGGAGGTGAATGAGAAGGGACTGGAGCAATGTTACAACTGTTATCTTTTTCCCCCTTGTGGAACAAACAGATGCCAAGTGTCAAATTAAAAATCTGTGGGCCCCATTTACAATTGCTCTGCAGTCCCCTTGCAGCAGCCACAAAGCATCAGCCTAGATACTCTGGTGAAATCAGTGTATACAGGGGCACCCAGTGCAAGAGGCGTTTCAAGCTTCAAGGATATGCTGGGGACCAGCAGAGAGCTATCTGTGTCTCTATACCCCATGCAGAAGGACCTGAAGGCCAAGTTAACTAGAGCACAAATTGCAACAACCCCCAAGGTTTCTCCATCTTTTGTCCTGAACTGCCCCCCACCCTCCCCACAAACTGCCTGAATTGGGTTGATGTGTGATGTTGACCTAAATACCTGAGAATCCAGCTAAATCCTCCCCCAGAATTCTCTTAGCCTACCTAGAGGGCTGCCTAACTTCAAGGGCTTTGAGGAAAGCACAAGGCCTTGAAAGTCCCTCTCCAACCTTATTCTATACCATAATAGTGATTATCCAACAGTATAGTCAGTCCCCGTTGCCTCAAGCAGAAACAAATCATAACAGAAGAAAAATAATGAAGTCAACAGCTATTAAAAATAGGCACCTCCTCTAGACTTAACTGTGATAAAAACACTACTAGATGAGCAATCAGCTTAGGTTGCCTTGTATGGAAATATATATTACCTATGCTGTGGCATAAAGGGTCCCCCTTTCTCTTAACCATCTCCATGTATATCCTTCAGAAGCTCAGGCTGCAAAGCTCCCCCTCTTAAACCATCAGGACAACACCAAGAAAAGGGCAATGATTGTCAACATCAGTTTCCCCTGAACACTGCCACTCTGAGTGCTACCCAGCTGAAGGGAGAAACCCCTCTTCAACACCATTCTGCAGAACATGTTCAAGACCTGGGGAAAATGTGGCATGTAACTCATATTCTGTAACGCATGCAAGTCACACATCAACCCAGTTACATTCCCCCTGTTTAGGCCAGTAGCCAGTGCTGTAGCCACTAAGTTTGGCACCTGAGGCAAAGCCCACAATGGCAGCCTGCCCTCATCCCATGCACAGATCCGGGGGGCGTATGCCCCCCCATGCTTGTCTGGGAGTGCACAAAGTGGCAGGAGCTGCCCTTCCTCCATTCCCATGCCCCCCTCAAATGATCTGCTTGCAACTCAGTCCTGCACCCTGCCCCAGCTGGTGGGCAGCGCCTGTTGGCACCCCTTCGCTTCAACACCCGTGGTGGTCGCCCTACTCACCGCCCCCCCCTCCCAGCTATGGCACTGCCAGTAGCTGAACTTTTTCAATACCACTCTGAGCTAGGAGGCAGCCAGCAACTTTGGAAGTCATGTTATTCACTGTGTTCATGCACATTTAGGATTTGTTGTTGTTCTATAGTGATATGCAGGGCAGTACCTCAGGAACCATTGGTAAGGGGCACAGTCTGCATTTCCCTCTGAGAAGCTTGCCAGAAAGGGGAAAATGCTTAGTAGACTGACTAGGCTTAACCATGACCTCAGTCTTGCTGACCAAATGTTTTTGGTCTGTGAAATGTTGTTGAGCATGCTAATCAGTGCCCCCCCTGCAAAGAGTCAAAGTCTCTTTATTCTGGGTGCGTCCTGCTGGGGTACATGGGTCATAAAGATGCTAGCTGCCCCATATTTATCTTTAGCATCTTAAAAATGACTCCCAGAATTCAGCCCTTATTGGCTGAGAAGGCAAATATCTCTGCATTCTTCAGTGCAAAGAACAGATTTAGCTTCACAAAATATCAAACATGTATGCCTTTTCCTTCCAGTAGGAAATCAGCTGGAATTCATTCACCTGCCTTTTCTTTTTCTAAGGCATGTCGACTGACAACATGGGGTGGAATCTCCGAAGCCACCCAGCATCAAGCCCAAGCTTCTCCAGTTCCTTTGCTCTTATCACTTCTGGGTCACTGTCACATTGTAATTTTCATCTCTCACAGTTGTCCTGACCTATAACATATGAGCCCAAAAGTGTTTTTATTGCTTCAACAAAAACAAGAATGGACCAGATGGTATTCTCCACTTCAGCATTGCATTCCCTTGCAAGCCAGCTCCAAATACATACATATACACCCCCACTCTAATACTCAGCATCTCTCTTTCATCTGCACTTGACTTCCCACCCTTTCCAGACCACATTCTAAACTAATCAAGACGTTCTCCGTGCAGAGACACCACATCCACATCTAACGCTCTCAATCTATGCCTCCTCTTATTCTCCCATCTGTACAGTGACTCTTCTGTTTCTCATACCTTCAAAGAAATCATGTTGCTGCTTTTTGCATAGCCTGAAGAAATCCAATTCCTTTCGGGTTTCACCAGCCGCGTGTTTGTTTTGCTAGCAGTGTGTTGACAGAGCACCAAGTTGTTTTTCTTTTCCCCCAAAGAAAAGGTCTTTTTGGAAGGAAATGCAGCTAATCAAGGAATTTTTGTTTTTGTGAGGACGCTGACTACTTTGCTATGATCCTTTGCACCCCTTCTTATTTATTCTCCATTTCTACATAACTAATAGAAGAGCATTCTCCATTTTCATAACCATAATTAGCATTTAAAGATAATAATTTCCTTTCAGAGAGAAGGCTAACTCCTTGTGCTTCTCTAGCACGCCTCACTTAAGAATCACAGCACATTTTACAAACATCAGTTTTTCAGTCCGAGTGAGAAATAGGACCCAAAAGGGAATATTTTCAAAACTTTGCCCAGTCCCACAAAGCAAGCAAGAATGCTCCCACCATTAGGCCTGAAGGCGGCAGGCTTGCTGGCTGGAACTCACAAATGGGATTCAGTGTGTGCTTCTGTGCTTTTCCCCTTAAAGACATAGCACACAACTTGCTGCTGGGGCTCTGTGCTGTTATTGTGCTCTCCCAGATCAGCACTGCTCCAGGGTTTAAGACATCTCTCAGGCACACAGCTTGTGGTACTTTATTAAATCTGACATGGCAATCTCTGGGTGTCTGCGGGCAGCGGGACTTCCCAGAATCATCCCATCACTTCATTCTATGAGACTGTCCTTGACGCATCTTTCCTATCCCCTGCCTCACCCACCATATAGTCCTGCTGTTGGAGTTTATGAGAGATCCATAAAGTTCCAGTGGCCACAACTGGGACTTTTCACCTCCCATTTATGCTGTTCTGGCCCTTTCAGCCAGTATGCTGGTATTTGGAGTATGGGTCTATTTCTCTACTGCCTAGTCCTGACCCTGGCACAGACTTACTGTGAAACCTTGAACGAGCCACCTCACCATTCTTTGTGTCAATTCCCCCATGTGTAAAAAGGGAGGATGGTAGCTGTAAAGTGGGCCCTATTAAATTTGGATTTGGATTTGGCCCAAATCAAGGACAGTGATTCAATCTGTTGATTCAGATCACTGTCCCCAATTCAATTTGGCCAAATCTGAATCTGAAGATTCGATGCTGTTTCAAAAAAATCAGCGATTCAGACATAGACACAGCTTTAAATGTTTTTTCTACATACCTTGAGATAGCAGGCATGGCTCGTGGATGCTGCAATGCTGGGGCGCATGGAGCATCCCACGGAAATTTGGTGGGGCCCTCCACGTGCTTGGTAGTGAACCCAGAAGTGGACCAGAAGCACTTCCAGGTCCTCTGGGTAGTGCGCTGGCCCTCCCCCCCGGTTGCAGGGGAACCCTGGGTGGCCCCCCAGACCCAGGAAACACCAGTCACTGAGCTGGGAGGGAGGACAGGGGGGCCCCCCTACGCACTCCCCGATGGACAATGATGTGCTTCTGGTCACTTCCAGGTCTGCTGTTGAGCATGCTGGGGAACCCCCTGCGCTCCTGTGGGACGCTCCATGCGCCCTAGCACCACAGCACTCATGAGCCCCTGCTACCTAGAGGTATGAAGAAAAAACATTTAAAGCTGTGTCTATGTCTGAATCTCCAAATCTTTCCAAATCTCTTCAAATCAATTTGGAGGGTTCTGATTCGATTTGGAGAGATTAAAGGGTCCTCTGATTCAGTTGGATTCAGAGATTTGGCCATCGAATCAGGCCGAATCTCTGCCAACTCGAATCAGAGACCAAAGCTTTGCACAGCCCTAGTAGCTACTCACTACTAAAACATGTTAAGATCTACAGCACTTTTCAGGTAAAGAGCAGCTAATTATCATCTGCTTCACCCATGCTTGACTTCCTGACTTCCTGCCTTTATTCATACTGCCCTGCACATCTGGAACTGTTCCCCAATTAATATTTACTAATCTCCTTCCCTCTCTCCCTAAGAACACTTGAAAATCTAACTGATGTGTGAAGATTTCCAGCTATTAATATTTGCACAATTGTATTACTTATATTATTACTTGACTTTGAGGCCACATGTGGAGTGGTGCCATCCACAAGCATAACTCAGAGACTGCTCTAGTCTAAAAAACCTTCCAATCTAGAAGCTGAAGTTACATATTGCACTTATACCATAGTAAAGGCACTCAAAATGTGAGCATCTGCCTGTTAAAGCTTATTAATTTGCACTAAGTGTCTTCTGAGCATCCTAAAGTTACACCACTTCCAGCAAAGATTAACTCTGGGTGATGCTACCTAGCTCATGTTAGGGTAAATTTAGTCTGCCCCATAGAGATAGAATGAACAATTTTCACTCCTCCAGCATCAGGATGCACCACTCCCAGTATTTCACCTACTAGGGATAGAGCCCAAGTGTCCCCACCTCCCTTTCCCCTGAGCAGGGATAGAGCCCAGGTGTTCTGTCTCCTGGCCATCCCCTGTTCACCAGCCCTCTAGTAGCAAGTCAGAGCTATGCAGGTGAGAAATGGTATTAACTCGTAACATGAGACTGCTCACAGCACATTCTAACTTTAACTCTGCTTAACATTCCACAGATTTAGTATGGTCCAAGTGTAACAAGTAACTTCACACTAAAATGCCAAGAGTGGGTGGAAAGAGGCATTTTACACACAGATTAACTGACTTCCTCAAATTCACTCAAGAATTCTATGGCAGAGTTGCAAAGTGAACCAAAAACTCAAGCATCTGAGGGCACCTATACACGTGCTGGGTGGCTGCCAATTAGCATGCATCAGAGCAGACTTGATTAATCTGTTGGAGCTTCCACGTCATGTCTATTCAGCGTCCCTGAGCTTCAAAATGGCAGTGGGCAGTGGACAGGCAAGTTTCTTTGGGTAGATGTGATATCTTTTATAAGACCAACTGAATAGCTGGAAAAAAATTCTTTGCAGACTTTTGGGCACAAGCACCCTTCTGCCAGCATAAGGAGTCTCTGCTGTTCTGAGATCTCCAAGGAATGAAAGAAGCTAAAAGTGTGACAGGATGTCAGTGAGAATGTAAATAGGTGGAAATTAGAAGGGTGCTTATTCCTGAAAGCTTGCAAAGAACATTGTTCCAACTACTCAGATGTTCTAATAAAAGATATCACATCTACCCAAAGAAGCTTGCCTGCTTATGTCCTTAGACCAAGGGTCTCCAACCTTTTTAAGTACAAGATCACTTTTTGAGTTAAAGTTCAACCCAGGATCTAACACGCACCTTGTAGATCCATGGTGTTGCACCACTCCTGGAGCAGCGGCAGCAGGGCTCAGGGTGCAAGGTCCAGCGTGCAGCAGCAGCCACTTCCTCCCTGCACACAGATCAGGGGGCAAGTGCCGCAGCAGGAGCCCCCTTTTCCTCCCCGCCCCCCCATGCAGCTGGATGAGCCACCTGGGCTCTGATTCTCCCACCACCTGGCCTGACTGGGGCCCCACTCACCCAGCAGCAGGGGGCGCAGCAGGGCATGGAGGGGGATCGTTCCACTCACTTAACACGGTCCCGGTGGCAGGGGGCACAGTTCAGCCCAACAGCATGACACACGTGGCATTGCGCTGCGCCCAGAGCAGCTGCAGCTCTCTATCTCAGGGCGGGGACTGAGTGCATGCCTACATGTACACACTCACCCCCCCAGACTGAGATGAACCATCAGAGCTTCCAGAAGCGACCAGTTGATCGTAATCAGCTGGTTGGTGACTACTGCCTTAAACCAACATGGGTACAACCAAAAACCCTGCAAAATAGCAGTGGGGGCACTTGAACTAAAGCTCATCAAATGAGCCTTAGTTAAAGTGCCCCTGCTGCTATTTTGGAGCACAGGACACTGAATACATGTGATGCTGCAGGCACTTTAATTAAAGCTGCTCTAATTAAAGCGCCTCCCCACTCCACCCCAGTTCACATGCATAGAAACCCTTAGTCTAGAGCCTTAACCAAAAGGTTATCCTTTCCTTCAGTGTGTTTACATTGCTTCTGTGGCTTGAACTGAACTGTCTTCTCTAATGCCCTTAGACTTTACTACAGGAGCTGGTCAGGCACAGTTCGTGTTATGATGTAAAAAGAGTAATTTTCTCCCATTGTATATTCCACAAATCACACTATCAAATGTTGTACACAAGTGCAGCATTCCCACTGCCATCAGCCCCTCTCAGAAATATCAGAGGCTTACTTCTGTAGCAGTGACAGCTTCAGGTCTTTCTGGTTTAGTGTCACCTCCTCCTGCACAAAATCATTTCAGCTTCCATAATAGTAACCCCACTGTAGGAAGCAACCCACTTTAAGCTCTGCAAAGGAACAAATGGTGTAGAATTGGTCGGGAGACTGACCCAAGCTGCAAAATTTCAATCCAATCTAGAACTTTTCCTCTCCTGGGAGAAAAAAGCCACAGATTTTTGCTCTGTTATTAAGAGAAAAGACCCAAACACAAAGATTGGGTCTAGGCTCCAAAGTACTGGTACCCAGGGTTTGGAGCCCATCCCTAGGGCTAGGGACAGACATTACACATAAACCAGTTTCAGTGATCAGAAACTGGTTTAAACCTGTAACAGAACATATGTTCAGTGCACATAAACTAGTTTCAAAATGGCTGAAATTGGTTTAAGATAAACCTGGTTGAATGTAGTATCAGACTTAACAGATTTGGGTCAAACTGGCTTATGCAATGTCTGTTCCATACCCCTTCCTGTTTCAAGTTAAACCAGAGTCCCCCAGCATATCCGAGATGCTTTGCAGTCCTGGGTGGGGCTCTCTGCTCCAGAGCAGGGCTGGCCCCTCCCTCTGCTCCCTAGCCAGAGCTCCAGCAGAGACTGCAGGCATAGAAGGGTCTGCCTGACTTCCCCCTGCCCCACCCCCCACTTGCTGATCACTGCTTAAGCAGGAGTCCCCCCCATCCCTTCCTCCCATCTCCCACAGCACAGACACCAGCCCCGTGGACCCTAGGTATGTGGTATGCAAGCTAATGCTGAGAGGTGTCTCTGTATGTGTGTCTCCAATTTCACTGGGACAGACAGACAGAAGAATGTCCACTTAGGGCTTTTTGGAGCTATTCAACGGGTCAGCTGGTAATGTCCCTAGGTTCCTTCCTTGGAAAAAGCTATTTAAGAAGAGTTTGAACTAAACAGAGAGGCTCTTGTATTGTTGATGGGCTGATAAACTCTGTGTTATTAGCCCCCTGCTGGCTCCCTCACCTGTCAGATTTGCAGACAGCATAAAGAAGCAGGGAAATGGAGATTGAAAAGCTCAGTATCATCAACAAATGCATGCACTGCACCCCCCCCCCCCTTTGCCTCATAATACCAGCCAGGGGCTGGGGGCTGGCAACACTCCCGCCCCTTGAACAGTGTGTGGGGAAAAGCCTGGGACAGTGTTGGTCAGGGTGGGGGTTTAAAGCCCTCCCTAATCAGAGCATCCTGCCAGGGCTCAGTACTAAAGAAGGGACGGGAGGGTTGCTCTAGCTCCCCCTGGCTTCTAGCCTGAGCCACAGCAGGCATGTGCCTGCATTTCTTCAGTCCAGAGGGAATGTCTGTTCAGTTGCAAACTGGTTCAACCTAGGCAAGTTAGACTAACCTGCAAAGATTGAATCAATTCAGGCTTTTTGAATGTCTATCCCTAGCCTAGTTGTCATAGCCTTTGTCAAGATGGCTTCCCCACTTTGCCTCTTTCCTTAGGTAAATCTCACTGGCTGCTGGAAAAAGCCCAGTTACAAATGAGTTAGAGTTTTTGTGATTTATATCACTGATTTTCTTTCCTTCCCCTGGTTCAGGTTAACACTTTCTCAATGCCCCCTCCCCACAGAAAGAGAGAAAGGAGAAAAAAATGAGTTGTGAAGTAAGTGTAGCTCAGTCAGGCGTAGCAGATTCCCTAGGAGAAAACTCTGAAGGGAAATGCAAGTTCCTTCTGCAACAGCTTAAGTGGAGAGGAGACAGAGAGTTCAAACACTTCAAGGTGTTTACCTCTGCAATGTTTGAAGTGCTACAGCTTCTCCAGTGGAGAAAAGCTGTGCACACTTCCTTTAACCAGAGCCAGCAAAGCAGCACTTGCTCCATATTGCCACAGGGAGAAAAACCAATCTGAAAGCATCCTTTTAAAATTTGCCTGTGCTCAGCAGATTGACACCATTGTTCAGAGCAGTAGCATGCAGCTTTGAAGCGCTACAGGACCTTTACATCGCTGAATGGGCTTACAGAGAGATGCCACATAATTGCAGCAAGGTGTTCTAATGCCGTATTACCTCGACTTGCTATCACTGTTTGCTGATGCAGTATAACAACAAGGATATCACAGTGTTGGAGAGCCAGGCTAGGACTATTTGTGTCCCCCTGAAACTCAATTCTAAATAACTCTTCTCCATCCTTGTTCCCTTTCTGGATGCAAGGACAAGAGAAGAAAAGATGAAAACTATGCAAGGCTTCAATGCATTTGCACTATCCCTAGACTGCAGGTCTGATGGTCTGCTCCTAGCACCTGGCAGAGTAAGAACACCTCTGTTCGTACAAACTGATGCCCTGATGACCGCATTAAGGGACTGAACAGACACAGAATGAAAGTGGTTGGTTTAGACTTAGCCTGCTATTTGCAGCACAGTGCTCTTTTGAAGTTGAGGGGATCAAAACTAGGGGTAGCAGAGTTTGGTCATCCCATGAGATGTTTCACTGTTTTGAACATTTTCCTAATTCTGAAGCAAGATAAAAAAGTGAAATCTCATTTTTTTTCAGGAACTGGAAGTTTCCAAAACAGTGTGGATCAGGTCAGTATACATCCCAGAATAACAGAAATGCAGGCTTGGACTTGACCTCAGGAGCTCATCTAGACTGACGCCCTTCCCTGAGGCAGAATCATGTCTACTTAGAATATTTAGAATGCTGACAAGTTTAGTTCGAGGTTTGATCTCTGTTAATAACAATTAAATTTTCAAATAACAAAATGGAGATTGCATCCAAGAGTGCTAAAGGAACTGTCAGACATCATAGTGTGGCCACTGGCAAGGATATTCGAGAATTCGTGGCACTCAGGCAAAGTACCTGAAGATTGGAAGAGGGCCAATGGGGTGCCTATCTTCAAGAAAGGGAAGAAGGAAGATCCAGGAAACTACAGGCCAATCAGTTTGACTCCAATCCCTGGAAAGATCTTGGAAAAAATTATCAAAGGAACCATTATGGACAGGCTAACAGAAGGCAACATTCTGAGGGATAGCCAGCACGGGTTTGTTGCGGGCAGGTCTTGCCTTGTCTTCCTCATTTCCTTCTATGACCAGGTGATGCATCACCTGGACAAAGGAG
Source organism: Alligator sinensis (assembly GCF_000455745.1). Taxonomy (NCBI): domain Eukaryota; kingdom Metazoa; phylum Chordata; order Crocodylia; family Alligatoridae; genus Alligator; species Alligator sinensis. The sequence continues at coordinate 936,607 of NW_005842625.1, read as the reverse complement.
AAGAGGTTGATATCATATATTTTGACTTTAAAAAAGCCTTTGACCTGGTGTCCCATGATGTCCTCATGGAGAAATTGGGGAACTGCGGCCTTGACTACCCTATAGTCCAATGGCTGGGGAGCTGGCTCCGAGGTCAGACTCAGAAAGTGGTAGCTGATGGAACTGAATCATCATGGCACTCAGTGACCAGTGGTGTCCCCCAAGGCTCCATTCTTGGACCTGTACTCTTTAATGTCTTTATAAATGATCTGGACTCTGGCATCAGAAGCGGATTGGCTAAGTTCGCTGATGACACCAAACTATGGGGAAGAGTGTCCACACTTGAAGATAGGCTGGTGATCCAGGGCAACCTCGATAGGTTTGCAAGGTGGGCAGATAAAAACCTGATGGCATGCAATACGGAGAAATGCAATGTGCTCCACCTTGGGAAAAAAATCCTCATCACACTTATAGGCTTGGCAGTGCTACACTCGCTAGCATCATGACCAAAAGAGACTTGGGGATCATGATTGACCACAAGATGAACACGAGCCACCAATGCAATACCACAGCCGGCAAAGCGAACAAAATTCTGGCTTGCATCTACCGATGCATCTCAAACAAGACCCGGGAAGTCAGCCTCCTACTGTACTTGGCCTTGGTGAAGCTGCAACTGGAGTACTGCAGCCAATTCTGGGCTCCACAATTCAGAAAGGATGTGGAGAAGCTTGAAAGAGTCCAGAAGAGAGCCACGTGCATGATCAGAGAGCAAGAGAACAGGCCTTATGAAAAGAGGCTGAGAGCCATGGGACTCTTCAGCCTGGAAAAGTGTAGGCTCTGTGGTGACTTGGTTGTCAAGACAAGGTCCAATGGTCACAAACACCTAGAAGACTGTTTCAGACTGGACATAAGGAAAAAACTCTTTACTGTTTGAGCCCCCAAGGCCTGGAATAGACTCCCCCCAGAGGTGGTGAAAGCACCTACTCTGGACACTTTCGAGAAACATTTGGATGCCTATCTTGCTGGGATCCTTTGGCCCTAGCTGACTTCCTGCCCCTTAGGCAGGGGGCTGGACCCGATGATCTTATGAGGTCCCTTCCAGCCCAAATGTCTATGAATCTTTTAAAGTCTGTTTTTCCAACAATTTTTCAAAAACAGCTTTTTCCTAGGAAGAGTTTTGGTTTCAACACATCTATATGTACCAGTGGAAAAATATGTTGTCAAAAAATTCCTGACAAGTTCTGGTAGAGGCCAGTTTAGAGTCTTTCTAGCTTTCCTTCCCCCAGCTCCATTTCCTGACCTCTAAACCACTTCCAGCTGCAGCCTTGTAGCCATGTAGCAGACCTCTTAAGGGAATCTGTCAAATCCTCTTATCACCAGCCTGAAGGGTTTGCTTCAACATGATGCGAAATGATCTGGGCTTCTTGCAAGGACTACATATGCTGCTTCTGAGCATGCACACCAACTATGTAGCAAACCTGAGACCTATATTAGGATCACACTGCCATGACATCATCTTTCATACTTCTAAATTAATAGGCATCATTAACTGGATTGCAGCCTAACAAGAGACATGTAAGTGCTTTAAGTGCTCTGTGCCCACTGGTTAGTAGGTGGCACATACTGCAGTGTGAAACTGCAATACTATAGGCAAAGACTCCCTAACTCTGATGGATGTTGCACATCACATCAGTTGCTCTGCAGGAACATGCAAGATTTTCCATAGGACTAATATTTTCAACCTCCACATAATGAGAGCAGCGAAAGAGTCAATGGGAGCTAATCTTACTAGGATGCAATATAATTAATTTAAAATAACTTATTTAGTGAAATTGTAATGATCAGCATTATCTCCCCAGATGTCACGCCTATTAATGTTATGCTGCCTGAGGGTGTGAAACAGAAAAGAACTGTAGTCAGTAATTGGCACGAGTATGTCATGTGCAGCACTTAAATAGTCTGCCCTCTCTCTTCCTTCTTGTCATATATTCCTTTGACTTCTGGCACATACAGAGGAACTACTGGTGATCAAAGTCAGTTCAGTCACTTATTACCCATTGTGAATAGTATTAATCAGAGTTTAATTTCAGCTGCTGAAACATGGTACATGACAGGCATTTTGATCCATCATATCCCAATCTAGGTTCCATTAAAACTACATCCAGTTGGATCCCAACTTGTGGTGTCCAAGAGAGAGCCCACAGAGTGTGTCACAGATAACCAGCAGGGAAAAAAGACTGAAAAAGTTAGTGCTATGGCCAGATTCAATCCCACCCATTAGACACCTAAGTGGAGTTAGGCTCCGAAGTGTGATTCTATTACACAAGACTCAAATCCCTGAAAAGCAAATAATACAAAAGGTGTGTGGGTCCTCCTCCTTGCACCTTTTTGTGACTCAATCTTAAGGGTAAAATACCAGCACGTTACAAAAGTAAATGCATTAATGGATTTTCAGGACTTGAATAGGGTAGAATAGAATTGCACTCAGAAACCTAAGTTGACTTAGATGCCTAATAGGTGGAATAAGATTTGTCCCTTTAAGTTTCAATATAAAGGCGTTTTTCTTCCTAACATTCAGTTGCATAGAAGGACAGGTCAAGAGGCCTTATTTATAGTACCAGGTTTCATGCACACATGGATCTTCCCCTCCCCATGCAAAAGATAGGAAAGAAAGCTATTTTAGCAAAGCTAGCTCTTGGACATCACAAAGGACTTAGAATTTGCCTTCTGCCTCTTTACACTAAAGAATCTTCATACTAAGCAATCCCGTCATAGGTACACTAGGGTGAGAAGTCACTGGCAGCACAGCTACAGTGGATACAATCTGCCAGAAATCTGCAGTGTTGCAATCGTTTGAGTTTGGAGGCAAAAGGGCTCATGGGCTAGGGACAGACATTACATATAAACTGGTTTAAGTGATCAGAAACTGGTTTAAACCTGTAACACAACAGATGTTCAGTGCACATAAACCAGTTTGAAAATGACTGAAACCAGTTTGAGATAAACCTGGTTGAATGTAGTATCAGACTTAACTGATTTGAGTGAAACCAGTTTATGCAATGTTTGTCCCAGATCCCTTGCTGGTTTAAGTCAGAATCCTCCAGCATCCCAGATTCCTTGCTGGGTGGGGCACTGTTCTCTGCTCCACCCCAGCAGGGCTGGCCCCTCCCCTCTGTATCCTGGCTGCAGCTCCAGCAGAGAGTGCAGGTACAGGGCATCTGCCTGGCTTCCTCCTGCCCTACCTCCCCTGCCACACTTCCTGCTCAAGCAAGGATTCCCCCTCCCCTCTGCCTTACACAGAAACCTCTCAGCATTAGCTAGTATACCACATGCTGGCTACAGCCTATGATGTGGGAGAGGGGACAAAGGCAGACAGGACAGTGTCGGCTTAGGGGTTTGTGGAGCTAATCAACAGGTAGCTGGTCTGAATGGTTTGGACCTGTCTGATACTTCTTCAGCTCAAACCATCATCTTAAGTCAATGGAGTTAGGGCTGAGTAAGGTCCAAGTAACAAGGAAAGGTGTAATGCTAACATTTCCTTTTGTGGGAGGTTCCCTTTGTGGGAGGGGGTACAAGGCCCCAAAAGGGAGCTTCCAGAGGCCTTGTGCCATAGTCAGAAGGATTTCAGCAGGCTTCAGAGAGTGTGGGTAGGGACAGAAATTCAAAAAGCTTGAGCCTGAATTGATTCAATCTTTGCAGGTTACTCTAACCTGCAAAGCTTGAACCAATTTGGAGGTGGATAGACATTCCCTCCATTCCTTCCTTAGAAAAAGTTAAGTTTAAGAGCTTGAACTAATGAGAGAATCTTTTGTTTTGTTGATGGGCTGATAAACACTGAGTTAGGGGTGATAAACACTATGTTATCAACTCCCTGCTGAGTTGCTGAGGAGGGAACCCCTTCCTAATCAGAGCGTCCTGCTGGGCCCTGGCCATGTTAACCCTCAGCTCAGCAGTGTGGAAGGGAAGGGAGGGCTGCTGTAGTGCCCCCCAGCTTCTAGCCTGAGCCACTGCAGGCATGTGCCTGGATTTCTGGAATGAAAAGGGAATGTCTATCCACCTCCAAATTGGTTCAAGCTTTGCAGGTTAGAGTAATCTGCAAAGATTGAATCAATTCAGGCTCAGGCTTTTTGAATTTCTGTCCCTAGCCACACTCTCTGAAGCCTGCTGAAATCCTTCTGACTATGGCACAAGGCCTCTGGAAGCTCCCTTTTGGGGCCTTGTACCCCCTCCCACAAAGGGAAATGTTAGCATTTCACCTTTCCTTGTTACTTGGACCTTACTCAGCCCTAACTCCATTGACTTAAGATGATGGTTTGAGCTGAAGAATTATCAGACAGGTCCAAAACTGAACTACACATTCAACAGAGAATCTGTTACATTCATTCCTGATCCTAGCTCCCATCTGCTGCTGAAAACAGGATATGATCACTCACTCATTCAGCTCAGGATAAGCAATTACTTCCCCAGAACCCTTCTCATGGTCACTAGTGTCATGAGACCCTATAGCTTCATCCACTCCCTGAGTTTGCATGCACCTTGCATCATCTATGTGCTGTAGTCAGACATTTATAGGTCTGGTCAAAGTGCTTCTCTTTCATATGTAACTGTACTCCCACAGGCTGTTGGAAGGCTAAAAGACTGCTTCTCCTCTGAATTGGAGAAATGGTACTGTCACGTCCAGCAGAGCTGGGTCTTGCTTGTAGCTGAATCCAGTCACTGACTACAGTGACAAAAGTAAGTTGCTTGCTCCTTTTACTTCTATAAACTCTGCAGAACCCACTCAGCCAAGCAAGAATGAACCAGATTCAGTTTCCTCTGGGCGTTTTCAACTCAATCATTTGCTAAATTCCAAATCAGTTTATGCTTGTGGAAACCTGCATAAGGCAAAGAGTTCAACAAGAAGCCATTAGGGTCATACAGGTACAGCTGCAGGCCCAGTTTGTTCACTGGAACTTTTATAATGATGATGTCCAGAGAAGGAAAACAAAATATCCCCAGTCTTGCTTTCAGGCATCAGCTCAAGTGCTAGGGCTGAAAGTGAGCAAATTAAAGCCACCTTTTATTTGTAAACTGAGTGTAATTCATTTGGACATGAATGAAAGACAGCAAACTTGTAACCCACTTTCAAGAGTAAAATGACAGTTTATTCATGTATTTTGGGGTTTGGATATTTTTATGCATCTGCTGATAGAAAAGTAAATACAATGTGATTTGTGTGGTGGCAGCACAGGATCCTGCTGAGAACAGGGTCCTATGAGTCAGGCATTATGGAAACACAGAGTAAGTCCCTTCCCTGAAGGGCTTAAAATCTAAATAGGCAAGAAAGACATGTTGTGGGAGAAAGTCCATTTCTTATCCCCATTTTACATAATGGATAATTGAGAGATTAGGTGAAGTCACACAGGGATTTTAGGATACAGCTGGGAAATGAACGCATCTCATCCAAATCCAAGTCCAATGCCTCAGCTATATAACCATCCTTCCTCCCTGTTGCTGTCCCATTTCCCATTCATGCTGTTAAGATGCACTCTGTGCCATTATACTATTATCATCATCACCATCCAGAATGAGACATACAGGGCAAACAACAATAAGCTGTTCTGGAGAGGCTCAAATGTAGCCTGCTACCATCTCACATGAGCTATAATCATATTGCATTGAAGGCAATTTCTGTATTTTATTATTTGCACAGTGCCCATGGCTGTAGCACCTGGAGCACATCACATTCAATTTGAAAGCAAACCTATCTAACAGATACCAGTCACCATAATGGATGATGCAAATAAAAGCATACGCTGAAGCCAAGCCGTGCTGTGATGAGACTATTTGAAAGGCTTAGTGAAAAGTAAGACTAAATCATATCCTGAATATCCACCATCTCTAAGAAATACAAGACAAAGCAAAAAATATTTGTCCCTTTGAATGCCCAGCCCCTTCCCCCATTCTGAACTGAGCTTTACCAGAATCATTATTTGAAATTCCCAAGAGCTTCTATTCTTGTTGTT